>NC_047168.1:4169590-4302090 GCF_009819705.1 Hippoglossus hippoglossus | reverse complement strand
TCTTGGAGCAAGCTGGCACAAGAATTTTCTGTGGGATTAATAAAGTCTTATTTTATCTACTTGTGCATATGTTAGTAGTTAGTGCAATGCCTAATTATCTCACTAGATGGCGTTTAGAGAAATCTAAAATCCCCTGGAGCTGCAGAATAAATCATGCAGCCGAGCTAATGCTAAACTTATCTGCTACTCCACGCTGTTCAGCAGGTTTGTCACTGGCCTATGTATCCGTAGGTCTGAGGCCGACAACATACACACTGTATTTTTTCTGTCCTTTGCCAATCACATGCCCATGGAGACCATCAAGTCCCAAACGGTGATGGTTTTAATCTTGTGCACAGTTATTTACCCGATCGCACTAGAATAAAAATGTTTTGGTTCATTATGAAAGTGTGGCCGGACAAATAAGAATATCGCAGGCCACTGTCTTGATATTAAATAATGGAAACACTGCTTTGACTTGGTGAAATAGGCCTTAATCCTTGGCGACGGTATGCACTCTCAGATAGTCCTTTTATGGTTTAAGTTTGTCTGTTTGTTAGCAGAATTACGCAAAAACTACTGGACGGATTACCACAAAGCTTGGTGGTAGGATGCATTATGGGTCAAAGAAGCCATCAGATGTTGCTGTGGATCCATTGATTTGGATCTTTCACTTTCTTAACACTTTTTTAAAAATTAATCATGATATTTCACACTGCAGTGTGAGGATGTCCAGTAAAGAGAGCCGGTCAGAACCAAATGAAGCAGACCTCTGTAAAGGCAGTGGATTCCTGACCAGCCGGGTTACGAGAGCGCAACAGGTAAGAACAACACGTGTATTAGATGTTTACTTTGCAATATTGAGCTTTGGACATGGACAGTAAAACCATTTCTTAAGGTGGGGGCATTATTATTGACATTATTGATCAGTTGCAACAGCAGTTTGTGACTTGTGTCCAGAGGGAGAGCGAGTGGAAAGTGATTGATCAATGACATTTCATGTTACATTCTGTTGGAATGCCATGGTGTGGAGATTGTCCCACTGGGATGTAAACCCATGACAATACAGGTGTTACTGATTACACTGGACATTTTTACCAGAAAAGAATCCTTTTGACTCGGTGTCTGCCGAGCGCTTACTGAGTGAGATCTGTAACGTTTGAATTTCACTGCGAGATGCTTCAATCGTCCTCTAACACCAAATCCTCAACTTGCCTGTCAGTCAACTCTCCTCTCATGTGATAAGACTCTGTTACTCTGCGATGTGACACTGCTTTAGAGCGTGACTACCCGACCTGAACCCGACGGGACACATGACGGTTTGGGCCGGGTTCGGACAAAAAAAATCAAAACATCTACCGGCGCGGATCGGGCTTGGCTTCGGCTCGGCTGGGTTAAACAGAAAAATGCTGCTGCAATCCCACTCTACTCTGCTGCCGTGCAGAGCAGACACTCTATCTTTCACTTTATAACTGCAGCGTCAGACTAAGTATTGATAACTAGTAACGTGGATGCTACAAGTGATATACAAAAATTAACCAAACCAGATTCATGGCTTTAAAATATGAATAAATGGTGTAGCTGGTGGTCAAGGTATATTATCAGTATGTGCCGTAACACTGGCAACATCGATGACTGCGGCAACCCCACCATATACCCCCACCATATACCTCTTCTTTAAAGTCACTGCCCCTCTATAGGTCTCAGGGTACATGAACATTTACTTGACTATTTTATTTTAGGCTGCCTTTTAATTCTAAACCACATTTTAAAGGAAATTTCACAGCTGAAGTTCACAAGTTACTTTTTAAATGCATGACTTTTCCTTGTTATGTAGCATGTAACATTGTGACATTAGTTCAGTAAGTAAAGGATCGAAATACCTCCTCCACCGCTGGACTCATTTATTGGAAATAATGCTCCCGTTGCTATCAGGCAGGCATCTCTGGCACAGACATCAGAGCAGTAATTTGAAACAATAAGACCCAATTTGTGTGAATTTGTTCTAGTTGGAAATGAAGCTCATTACGCTTGAGGTCTTGTTCAACCCAGAGTGAGAGAAGGAACATGAAATTGAAAAGCTTTTGAAATTCCGATGGCTTGCTCTGCTTTTGCTAAATGAAAATGTGAAAGCTTTGCAAATCAAACCCCCGTCAGTCTGGTGAAATCCCGTCAGCGCTGTGTAATTCTTCTCCCCAGGAAATACCTCCCAAGTCGGACGGTTTATTCGATCCTAAAGTGCCATGTATCTCCACCAAGAGTACTGTATGTGTGCATGAGGCAAGATTCATGTGTGCAGAGCTCCGCCAGCGAGCTTTGAAATGAAGAAAGCGCACACAATGCAGGATTAGCAGCTCCACGCACAGCTGGAATGATACCTGTTGCACATACAGTGATTTTGTTAAGTGAATCTCTGCTTTTCTCCTGCAAGGCCAATCTCTGCTGGCCCGTCATGCTGGACAAGTACTTATTGAGCAAAAGATTGAAAGTGAGAAAGAAGGGATTGGTTGAAGGAGCGGGTGAAAGAGAGGGGAGGGCGTGAGGGCAACAGGCATGGCAGCAGGAGAAGTGAGACGGCGAAGGCAGAGGATGAACGAGGCGGGAACGAGGGAATGACAGAGGAGGCAGACGAGTCAGAGAAAGAAGCTGTAGAGCTAATAGGAAGCACAGAGAGAGAGATGGAGAGATGGGTTTGACTGAATAAATGAGAAATATGGGGCTGACAGGGACCACGGAGCAAAAGTGAGAGACTGCCTGGGAGGCAAAAGATGTGGTGGAAGGAGAGGACAGCTCAGCTCTGCTGCTTGCTATTCCAGGTGTCATCTTTCCCAGTCACTGCTGATTAGTCCCTGAACATATCTCCCGGGGAGAAAATTAAATATTGATCTATTTTTCCTCTCTCCGTTCTAAGCCCCCATCCTCCATTTTTTTTACTCTACTTCTTTTTTTATTTATATAGGAAAGACCCACAACAGATGGAATTTTAAATGTGACTGGTCAGGGGAAAGCTGTGTTTTCACATGTGACAAAACCCCCCCCAGTCACCGCAAGTCCATTCATGCAATGGTTTGTTCTCCCAGCCAGTGAAAGTCGCTGCACCTTGCATGCTTCCATAAGCGTGGCCGTGCACCCTCTGCATGTCTAGTGGGTATTAGGCTTTCAGGAGGTATTTCTCATACTAAGACAAAGCTGTAAATTTTAAGTACTAATCTAGTTTTTCAAGTTGTATACAGTGCATGTTATCTTGAAGTCAGATGAGAACAAAGAAAGTATCTTGTGAGAAATCTGAAAATTTCTGAAAGTTAAAACTAGAAGACATTTGGGATTAAACGTGTTCATCCGACACAGTGGCTGTGGCTGTATGCAACAGTTATGTGGTTGCAAGATTTTAAAGCAGTCCTAGATTTGTATGGCCACTAGTGGGCAGCACAACAAGCTTTAAATAAAATATTGATATTATTAGCTCTTGAAGATTATATGGTGAATAATTTTGCAAACATTCATCTGTACTTCCTTCAAACAAAGTTCCAAGTTAGTGTTTATTTGAAGGCCAAGTCGCAAACCAGTAGGCAAAAGTAGCTGCCGACAGGGGACCAGGGCATGCCTCCGCCATAAAAGCTCAAATTCTGTGCCTCTGGTACACTTTAATGCCCCTGTTCATTCATATACACTGATCTTAATTATTGAAATGTTTTTTTTAGTTTGTATACCTGGTGTAAAGATCTATTGAGTTATTGTGAAGGAGAAGAATAAGGAAGTAAAGAATGGTTATTCACTTTTTTTCCACATAAACCAGGAGAACATGATTAGGTAACATGATAAACCATGATAAAACATGATAAAGCAAAACATTTATGATATGGTGTCACAGATCGGTAATAAATATGTTACTGCAGGTACTGTTGGTACTTCCTGAGGTGAAGATTTAGAGGAAAAAGAACACAGACAAGAGTTAGTATCTGTCCTCTGCCCTCCTGCTGCTGCGATTCACTGTTTGCAGGTACCATTGGTCGAGGGAGTGAAGGCGGGTTTGACTCAGACAATAGATACGTTTATACATGTTTACCAGAATCTGTACTGTTCCCTCTCCTTGGAGCTCTCTTTTGGTCTGCTCCAGCTCTTTGCTATTTGGTGCTGGGAAGGTTAGTGTTCCTACCACATGAAAGTGATCCTACAACCACTGGCTGTAGAACATTTGGTTCTCTGTTGGTTCATCATCACAGTTATTCAACCCATTCTTAAATTAAAAACATTGAGTCGTGAAGCTCTATGTGAGATGCATTAATCTTATGGACTGTTCAATTATGTAACTAGTAAAACGGCTTAAGCTTACTTATCCCTCGGAACCCACATTTCTGCTGTGGGTTCAAGAGATGCCTGAATGTACTCTGAATAAGAGAATTTAGTGTGGAACAAGAGAGGCAGAAGGAAACCATGCTACTCGTTAGATAGTGCTCTGTGTAGTATATCGTTTGCATTACTGAGTGCACACTGTTTGCTTTTGTACGACTGCTCCGCTGCCATTGATTCCATCTGAATTTACACAGAGGAGGCCATAGGAGGACCACATGAACAGACGGTACATCACATATGGTGTAAAAGACAAAATAATAAAACTATTAATATCCTTCACACCCACTGCAGCCTCATATCCTCTCCGATAGTATCATAAATCCTCCTACTCCACCCGAGTCCTCTGGGTGGCATAAAATGAACAGCCACGCATGTAAATCCTCTCCTTTTATACCTTGTACCTTGTCCCCCCCTCCCCTTCGCCGCGTGTCTTGTTCCTCTCCTTGGCGCACTGGCTTTTCAGTGTGACGGCCTCAGCTGTGAGGGACCGGAGTGGTTGTGACAGGCCGGGATAGCAGCCGTTCCCCGCTGTCTGGGAGGATTAGCTCTCCTCCTTCAGGATGACTGGGGATGCCTCCTGGCCCACCTTACCTGGTTCCTATATGGTCTATTCCACATAACAGGGCACACTGGGCCACTACGGACTGTATGATGAGCAATGGAAATCCTGCTCAGATGATGATAAATAGTTTTAAAGTTTGTTTATCTTTTAAAAATATGCAGTGTGATTAATCACAATTAAACATTTCCAGCCTATTTTTGTGTTGGTTTGCCAGCCCCTCTGAGAGCGGTTAGAGCACAGTGCCAAAACGTACCTGGAGGTGCTCCATCTACTTGTTTTTAACTGAAATAAACCACCACAGTAATGCGAGACATTACTTTAATTACTGTACACAAATAAGGCAATTTCCAGGAAGACTAGCTGCTTCCAACCACTCTCCACACAGCATTTTACTGTACATTTGAGTCTGTTTAATGGCACAAACCAGGAGAATAAGTACACACATTATACAGACGAGTGATTTCACTTCTGTCTGCGATTTCCCTGCGAACACCTTTTAGGCCGAATGGACCTCTTCAGGGTCTCAATCAGTGGGCCATATTCAGGGGTGTATTTACTGTAGGAGGGTTATTTAATCTACTCAAAACAGTGCTATTGTTGTGATGGAACTGTTTTTCTCATCGGCTTAATAATTATCTTGGTTTTAGCATCTTTCTCACATACAGCTTGGAGTCTTATACACTGTGATTTAGACACCTGTGGTGGTGTAGGGTGTTGTACTGCATGTATATTTGAGTAACTGTTAAGTTTTATTGTACTTGTAGTACTTTAGTAATTTATATTGCCTGCCTGCCTCCGTTAATAATCTTGTGGAGGATAAAATCGCTTGAATCGGAATTTAGTTCTCCTGAGTTGTGTCTATTCCTTGGTGGTAGTTTTCGATGCACTTGAGCAAAACAGTGAGACTCTATCATTATTGCCACATTATAGGTGTCACTGGTTTAACCTAACCCCTCCGGAAGTAGCGACTCTAATGAAGCGAGTGAACGCACCAAAGCTGTTTTTAGTTTTTTTTTCAGACAACAGTGTTAAGTCTGGTAACTTGTTCGTTCGTCTTCACTGTATAAGCAAATAAGCACTGTGGGTAATAATGAACACCTTTTTATAGTGTATTTAAATGTTAATCTTAATCTACCAAGAAATTGGACATCTGGTTTGTGGGAAGAAGCAGAGTGAGTGCTGCATGCTTTTCTGTCCTTACAGCCATTAAGACTTATTGTCCCTGACACAGTAACTGTAAAGCATACACTTGCAAACCTATTCCCACTTTTCCCCCAATCAACATCTCTTTTCCACATTTGTGGGCAATCGCTATGAAAACAAATGCCTGACCTTTTTATGGACCATTTGCAATATTGAAAAACAGTAATTGTGCATTGTTTGATTCTTCTAACTACCAAGAACTGAAGAAAACACCATACAGGGCCTTTGTAGTGCTTTTGTGTGTGTGTACAGTAACTGGTATCGGTACCTTTTATCCCCAAGTTCAATTTGAACTTTCACGCATCATGAATAGCCATCAAGCGGATATAGTAAACTCATGAGATCTGAGGAAAGGACGGCTCTGGTATTAAAAAGACAAACCCAGAACAGATGGGATGCTTTGCTCTACTGACAATGCCCAAGGCCTAAGACCAAACCCCATCATGATGCCCAGTCCACCGTAGATTCCACTGGAGAAATGGCAAGTAAATCTTGACTGGCTGACATCCAAACATCCAATTATTCAGTGTCAGGGAAAAGCCTCTCCTCTCTCGCAGCCTGATTTGTATTTGAAAAAAAATTGAACAGTCCAAACAGGAAATGTGCTTTCATTTCCAGAGGCAGCCAAGAGCCAAGATTGAACGCCATTTTAATGAGCTTTCCCAATGAGGTGCCACCTGTTTTATACAGATAATTGGATGATTGGCCACCCTTAAACGACCCCTGCTTAGCAAGCAATCCTTTCTTTCTTTCTTTCTTTCTTTCTTTCTTTCTTTCTTTCTTTCTTTCTTTCTTGCTTTCTTTCTTGCTTTCTTTCTTTGTCTGTACTCTGTCTGTCTCTTTTCTTTATTCTGTCTTTTATTCTTTGTCTTTTCATCTGTCCATTTGTTTCTTTTTTTTCTGCCTTTTCCTTTTACTGTCTTTCTTTCATTTTTCTGTCTGTCTTCCTGTATGTCTTTCATCTGCCCATCCATCTTTCTTCTTTTTTCTGTCTGTCATCTGTCCGCCTGTCTGTCTTTTTTCCCTGTCTGTCTGTCTGTCTTGCTTCCTTCCTTCCTTCGAGACAACAGACAAATCATTCAACCTCTGTGTCTGAAATTAGCCGTGCCTGCTACTGGAGCCAGGCAAACTCAGCTGGAGAAGTTGGATGTTTTTTCTATTTACACCATCAAACATAAATCCTTGCTAATGAGAGTATAAAAGAAGGGAGGCTCTCTGCCTGCTTTACATTTGATATTTGCTTCCCATCTTGTGTGCCAGTGTAGCTACCTAGCCTACTTGATGGCACCATGATATACCCCGTTCTCAATTTGACCACAATTAGAAACACCGCAGCTCACTGATGGCTTTAACTATAACCTTACACTTTTCTGAGTCATTATAAATCCATTTGCTGCAGAGCAGATACAGGACTCCCTGCCGAGACAATTCACATGATTATATTCATTTCACCTTCCACACTGCACTTTCGAACACCACAGACTCTTATGATCTTGATGGTTATATCATTTCACACAGCTGCTTTACATACAGCAGACAGAGGGGGCACATGCTCAGCAAATGGATACAACTGAAGCTGATTGCAGCTTCTTGGTGACTCTGTTGGACAATTATATAAAATGTATGGAATAAGAAATAAAAAGCTTCTTTAATGTATCTATGTAGTAAGTAACATGTTACTGAAATACAGGGATTTAAATAAATAAACAACCAAATAAGATAGTAGACTTGGATAAATGCAGTACCACTGTAGAGGAAATAAATATAAAATGGATTCGATGTCGGCTTGTAAAACCATAATAAAATCATACTGAAAGTACAATGGCCTCTGTGACATCGACATTATTATACAATATATTATTAAACTAATACCAATGTATCAATGTGCAGCATTTCACTATTTTAGTTGCTTGAGTATGAAATAGTTACCATTAAAGTAGTACTTTTTACTTCAAATTCTGTCAGGTATTTTAATCCTGTGGCTCCCAGTTTACAGGACAGATCTGTCTCACATAAATCTCAAAGAAACAAACTTGTTGGCTTTACCTTGTGGACTTTTCCTTGATCTTCTATATTACGATTAAAAATCAAATCACCATTTCTGTCATTTCTGCTTCAGATGGTAACAAAGATTAGTGGTATTACTTGGTAGTACTTTGTGGGAACATGCTTTTGACACAGTTTGCGGTGCATGCCACTCTGCTTCTTGTCGGACTTTAAATAGCCAAAATATCTCCACACTACCGAATTCCTCTGACCCTTCCTTTCGAAAATGTCCCCGTCTTTTGAGCCTTGGGCTGTGTCCGTTTTGGTTTCTTCTTCTGTAACACTGTCACTCGTGTTTGTCATCTTAACATCTTCTGTACTGGTGTGCTCTGCTGCAGTAGCCCAAACATTAGCACGCTAATGCTCCTATACTCTGTGCTGTGTGCGTCAACCTCACCTGACGCGGCTGTAACTCTATGCCATTATTGGTTCGGCTGATCTCATTATCATAGGCTGTTCGTGTTGTCATGGATGAAATGAGTACTATCGACGTTGTATAAATCATGTCATATATTTCTATTGAGGAAAAGTAATTTTGTGATAATTATCAGTATTGTTTTATCGCCCAGCCCTATGGCAAACTGATATAGCGGTCAATTTCTAAATGGATTTTTAAACTTATCATGTTTCTGTGTAAAATCTTAGTCTGGGAAGGTAACCACTTACTGCAGCAGTCAAGTAAATATCGCAACACAAACAGTACAACATTACCCCCTGAAATATAGTGGGACAGCAGTTTTTAAGACAGCCCGACAGCTAAGATAAAACAGCTTGTTATACAGCTCTACATTCCAGTAGCCATTACATCTGAGCAGTGTGTTCATCAGCTACTGCAAAGCAATGATTTCATTTATAATCTTTGCCCAAGTAGTTACCTTCTAGCAAAACAAACAACTGAACTGCTCAATACAATTGCTCCCTGGAAAAAGTTCATAACGGTGCTTTCATATTTTCTATTCAACTTAAATATGCAAAGACCTGAGCTGTCTGTTGTGGGAAAGAATGGAAACAGCTTGAAACAATACAAATCTATTAATTGGGGCAGATGACAGTACAGCAAATGAATTAATTCAAAAAGGATGAAGATAAATGTGGTAGTGAGAATGCTTGTCTCTGGGGAAACGGTCTGTGTCACTGCTGGTTTGTGTCACATAACCTGCTGAAATCTGTTGCGATTAATTCACTAATAATAGCAGAATAATACTGAAGCCCGAACGCAGATGAGTGAGGTCAGTCTACATTAGTGCCTTTGGGCTACTCCTTTTAAAATCACCCACCCTGGTCCCCATATAACCATCAGAGGGTTACATGTATGAAAGACAGTAATAACTGGCAGAGTGTAATAAACAGAAACCATGGCACCTTCCTGACTTGGGACCTGACCTTTCCAAAGTAGCTGCCCCTCAATTTGCCAGCCTAGAGGCCCTTGCAGGCAGATAATAGGCATCCCCTAGAGCTACTATAACATCCATGTGTCTACATAGTGAGGCTTGGAAACACATGGCCGACTGTACTGGTGCTTTCAAATGTCAGGAGATATTTGCTGGTAGCAGCGGCATTTGGTTGTTGAGGAAAGGCTGTACTCCGAGGTAGATGGAATGGACAGAGGAGTGGAAGTTCACTGTGAAGGGACGATTTAGAGTGCAGTAAAGGGTTGAATGAAATGAAAAGCTTTATATTGAAGTGGATCTCAAATTGGGATCTGGGGAAACTCCGAGAAAAATGAAGAGAGAGCAATTTCACATGATAAGGTAATACCACAAATAATTATTTGTTATTTGGCTATGATTGGAAATTTTGTGCCACAAGATTTTATGAAAGGTCTTGTCTTCATGAAATAACACATTTCCACTAAACTACAATGTACATAGATTGAGAGCAAACCATGAACTATTAGTCTGCAACCTGTTTCAGCTAGAATTATTACTATTTAAAGAAAAGTAGCGAATCAATATTTTTAATTTAACGGTGGATTACGTGAGTACTTACAAACGAGTCACTCAAAGAGAACTCTGCAGCTCCCCGCATACAGAACTCTCCATTGACTTCCAGCTCATTGTTCTGTTAACCGGGCCTCAATTTTACTGCTTCGATTCACTCTCTTCTCTCAGCAGGCAGCAGTTTTCAACAGAAAAGCTCTTAAGACCCACTGTACCCGACCTGCCCAGCACCAAAAGGCCGCCAGACAAACTTAGCCACTAGCTGGTGGACATAGTGGGGCAACTTGTTTCCACTGCTCCAAAGGGCTTAAAAGGTTGTGGCCAGGTTTTAGCTCTATTTACTTTTCATGTAAATAGCATGAAGCAGAGTTGAGGTTGCTGCTACTACTTCACCTGCTTCCAACATGCATGGAGAAGGGGAAACCGTTTAAACCTAAAACTTTCAACACTTGCAATACACAGAACAACTTTATTGTTAGACTGACAGCTTTACAACAACAAGGTAAAGATCATGGTTTGGAATAAAGTAAACTAAATTGGGGTGAGGGTGTCTTCTTCCAATCTTTGTCAGAGACCCACAGTCTCAGACTTAGGACTTTAGGACTGTTAGACTAATGGTTTTGATGTAAAAGAAGAGATGTTGCACAAGTTGTTTCGTATATTTAGGGCCAGAAAAGGAGAAGTTTCATGCGTTTTTGTGTTTATTCAAGCTTGTGTATGCATGTGTGTCAGATGTTTGAACCTGAAAGTTTGTGGGGGGGTGGGCTGGGAAGATTTAACATGGTAATTGAGTGCGTAATGCCATCAAAGACTGCTTCATGCCATCCGCTTCTCCAATAATCTGCCCTTGATTACACACACACACATACAGAGGGCATTGTTCGGCCTTAGTAGTTCATCTTCAGATTATTGACGATCTATTGTCCCCATGGGAATTAATTCATCTGAGTTTTTCCACACTAGTGTCCTAGTAAAACCTAATTCTAGGTTGTTAACACGCACAATATCTAAATATCTCTTGTCTTTATGCCAACCTGTGTGATGTCATGTAATGTGTTTGGCAAGATAGCTTTAACCTCTGGACTTTATGTCTTTGGATCAGAGAGAATATATATATATATATTTTAGGTTTTATTTTATATCTGCATGACGTAACCCTTTGTGGGTGCCGGCATAGTTACTCTCTTGTTGATGTCTACACTGTCTACCTTTTGTAGTACATACAGTAAAACCTCCAAATTTATATCTCCATCCATTCTTTACAATATCATTGCAGTCACTCACTTGTTATGACTGTGTCACACTCGCATCGCAGAGAGAAATCCATTCCGGCTCGTATTTGGTTTCAGGTTGTCCATGGTGATACAAAACCATTCGTCTGTCACAGTATGATATACTGTACACACGGCGTGTGAAACACACTTAACCTGTGGGTCAGCGCAGTGAATCCCAACACCGACACATCTTTGATCAAGCTACTAAATGGCTCCAACAGGATAGTTGTCCCACATAAATCCTAAATGGTCCAGGTAAGCCGAGGAGGAGGGAGAGAAGCAGGAAAAAGGCTGGCATGGCCAAAGGGGTTAGTGCTGATGCTTGTAAATAACATGGTAAATATTGACTTTTTTATTTCTGAGCACTTCCACCTGTCTGGTACAAGGAGGGGAAAAATACTGCTGGAGTGGAAAAGGGTGATGAACCAGCAGAGCTGGCAGCCCATGACAAATGTAGACTGGTTTGGGTCTGGGAAAATTTGGTAGTAAGTGCATAAAACCTGCACCGTCTGCTAGCACCTTTGTGCCCATGAGCAAAACACTTCACCCCCTCCAAGCTGCTTCAGTTGAGCTGCTGGTGGCTAAATATTATATGAATGTAGTTGTTCTCTGCAGATCTTCGATGTTGATGTGTTTTAGTATGTGACCTAGAGGGCGCATACCTCTACCAGGTTTAATGCCCTATCTTGCCATGTCAAAGCAGTGTTTTCTGCCATATTCAAAATGTTCCTGCCACAGTTTGATAAAGAACTGAAAAGGTGGTTTACACTTCAAGACATTTTGCAATAGACTTTCGTTGTGCCCAGAATATATCTCTTAATGACTTTGGAGCTCCCCTGACTTTACCTGTAGCGCCACAAATCGTGGTGACATTTGAAGTTCTGACTGAAATACCTCAACTACTATTGGATCGATTGCCATGAAATTTAGTACAGGCATTCATGATCCCTTTAGGATGAATTGTTATAATATTGATAATCCAAGCACGTAAGGGATTTGTCCCATATATTGGTTGATGACCAAAATACCTGAAACGTCCTCAGCTGCACTTTGTAGTCCTTATGAGCAAATGCAAGCATGCTAATTTACAGAAATATGATGGTGAATATGATACATGTAAGAAATGTGAATGCATTGTCAGGGTTGGAATGTTAGCATACTGATGTTAGTATTTAATTTAAAACACCCCTGTGCAAAGTGCATGTGCTCCCTCACAGGCATACAAGCATAGATGTAGACTGAGGCTTGTAATGCATTGTCTCTTCTGGAACACGTGGTTTCATGTAGACTGAGAGAGAGGTCTCTACAGCAAGAGTCCTTGTGTGGACTTGAGTCGGGGGTTTTGCACCTTTTACATGGAGGCCTGTAATAGTTGCAGCACAATGTTGTTTCAATCACCTTTTATCACATCTTCTCTTTTCAATATGCCAATTTTGTTCCATTGCAGCCAAGCATAACCCCTTTTTCCTCCAATATATCCGTATGTACACTACAGGGTAAACAAAATGGAGAGACTAGAGATGAAAGGGACAGGAGCAGGAGAAAAAGCCAAAATGACAAGATAAAGAGGACAGCTGCCAAATATGAAAACCCATCGATTGCAGCAACCGCACACACTCGCAAACAGTTACGCAAGCTGACCCCTTGTTGACCCCTTGTCTTGCTCAGGTGTCTATCAGCCGAGACAGACAGAGAGGGAGGGAGGTTGAGGGAGAAGGCAGAGAGAGAGGAAGGGGAGCAGGAGGAGGATCAGTCAGAGGAAACAGACTGCCAGATCGCTGTGTGGCAGAGCAGCGTGGCCTCTGGCACTGTCACCAACGCCGCCGCCACCACTTCTGTTGTTGTTGTTGTCAGATGACGACAGGATGAAGAAGAACGAAAACATAGGAGTGTCGGGTTCAGGAGGACAGTTTTACACCCAAAATAATAAGTCGAAATGCTGTTTTTAAAATGAATAAGGAAAATTGGTAAATTGTTTCTGAAACACTTACCTTATGTTTTCTTCACATCCCGATAGCCATCAATAAATAAAATCTAAAAAAACAGAAGGAAAAAAAAGTCTGTGGTACTAATGAACACAACTAGGGCTGGGTTTAAAAAAAATCAATTCTCTGATTGAAATTGATCTTCTTTTAACTAACCTGATATCGATTCATAAAAAGGAGGAATTGATCTTTTAACATGTGCCTTTTCCCATGAGTGACACCATTTTACATAATATCAGCAGCAACATTTTAGCGAGTTAGCGTGTTGCTTCTCTCATCTCATATCTGTGTCTGGGGACGGGCAACAAGCAGACACACACACACACACACACACACACACAGTCCTAGAGGAATACTGGAATATTTCTGTAACAGAGCCAAAGAGTCCATTTTATTTATTGTTTTAGTTGTGTGTGGTTTATTTTACTTATGTTTCATTGATTTAATTCAATATTTGTAATTCTAATTCAAATGTCTGACTGAATATTCTTAAGAATTCAAACTTTATTGCTCTTTGAAATTATTATGCTATAATATTATCATGATATCAGTGCGATGAAATTGTTTAAAAAAGATGACAATAATATAATTTCCGGGACAATATATCATCCAACAAAATTTGGTAAGACAGGCCTATGAATCAAAATGGCTAACACTGCGCAGGACCAGAGCAAACCAGAGAGCCAGAGACGTATTTACCTCTGAATTAGAGACGATAGCCAGACGTTAGCGAGTGAGTCACAAAAAAGTCGGCTTCTCGCAGTTTTTAGAAAGTGCATGTTTAAGTGTTTTGGGGGCATAGCTTTGAGGAGAGGGCCTATGGGAGGGGATGGGATGTATCAGTTTCCAAGTACAACCTGCTCTTGTAGCTTTTCCAGTATTACCAACTCCAGCTTTAACCGGCCTTTCTCGTTGAGTGTGTCTTTTTGCATTAATCAAATGCTCGGTATACTTCGACAACTGACTACATGAACATTTTAAGGTGCTGCTGAGATGAGTCGATAAAAGTCTCTAAGTGCACTTTGGAATTTTGGCTGAAAAGTCTTTATATATTTTTCTCTAAATTTGGGCATAATCTCTGGGCATTGAACAAACACATCCAGTCGTAGTGAGTATTCTGGTGTCAGCTCAAGTGCCTCATTCAACAGCAATTCCAAGCCTTTTACAAAAAAGCCCAACCGTGTAGGTGCAATAAACTCCATACTAATTCACTGAGTAAAAAGGTCTCGGTTTCCTCCCTCAACCTTCAACGCTCTGCTCTTTAATTCTCAAGTTGGACTCTCACTGCTACTGCCTCAAGCCAAGGAAGACAAATCAGTCAGTTGTAGTCTTCGACCACTGGCTCTGGGTTTTTTATATCGCTCTTCTTGGTTTGTAGTTTTACTGACAAAATGGGCTCAGTCATAACACCCCCCCCCCCCCCCCCCCCCCCAATAGACCTGGACACACAGAGACCTTCCTAAAAAAGCAACAACATGTGAAGCAAATATCAGGCGGCACTAAGAAATCAGACTTTTTTAAGGGAGAATATACAGCTGACATGAGTACAGAAAAGAATATCGATAGATTTCAGTTACTATCCCCTTTTCTTCACATTTAACTCCAATATTATTTATCATAGATTCCTAACTTCAGTGTCGTTGGACTACAAAGTTGTTGCTAATGGTGAGTGAATCATCCTTCTCATTAAAAGATGCAGCTAGGCAGAAAATGTCCTCATCTAACGAATGTTGTCAAGAGAACAGAGTACAGAGAGAGACAATGCTGGAGAGAAGCCTGGTTGACTTGAGGCAGGGGAAACACTTTAGAGGGTCATATTAAATACATCATAGAAATGTATCTTATTTATTTTTAAGAGTTAGTTTTTCAGAGTTAATCATGTGCAGCCTTCAATGCCACTAGTTAACCGACAAACATGGTAAAGATAAATATGACTGATGCAACGTTTTATACTCTTTTTGTCACAATACATATATACAAATCTGAAGTATTAAATCACATGTAGTTCAAATACAGTAGCAATAGAACAGAGCATGCTTTTTCCTTGATATTTGCATAATTAGAGCGTGCTTCTTTTATATCTATAAATACTGATTCAATCAGGCTTTTTGTTTACATCTGACAATATTAAAAGCAAGATAATTTTAATGTTAAAAAAAAAAGATGTCTCTATTAGCATTAAGCTACATTGTATCATTATAATTGTGAAGTTCCATTTTACATAAGGAATTACATTTTTTGTTATATGATGCGCATAGTTAGTGAAATCCCTGTGTCACAGGTCACCTGTGTCTCCAAAGGGAATTCGGGATGGTCACAATGGTAAATGGCTGTAAATATATGTAGAGTATATAGGAAAGTCCCACCCCATAGGTTGTTTGAATAAGCAGCTTTGTACGACCCATAATTAAGGTTCTATTGTTAAGCAAGATCTAGTGTTCATGTGAGACGCATCTGTGGTCAGCAAATGCCTCAACAACATGTTTACGTTCAAGTAACAAAGGTCTCTATTTGTTACATTACACAACATCACATTTCATTTAGCTGATGCTTTTATCAGTAAACTTTATTTAAAGAGCTACATACACAACTTTCAACTTTTGAAGCTTACGTATGTTAATGCAGCCTCTTTGCAAAAATCAAAGCCAAGAAAGTGAGTGAAGAATCTGTTTGTTGATACGATGTAGTCAGAAAATTAGAAGAGGCATTTCAGAGTGTGCCTAAAATACCCTCACACATTTGCCGACAGACAAAACAAGAAATTCCCCATTACATTTTCCACTCATGCCTGTCAAACTTACAAATCCACCCACACATATGTGGTGGGGACGTTTACCTGGCAGTTATTCCAATTATCTGTGTTCACACATAGTTAGCAGCGTATGCCTGTAAAAAGTTCCATCTGTTTGTATACCACAGCTTTGTGTTCCTCATACCAGCTTTCACAGGTCATTCAGTTCCCCAGCAGAGAGTCAAGCTTTCACAAATCTCACAAACAACTCCATTGCCATTGCATTATTGTTGAAACTCCTTAGACAGAGGCTCTGTGTTCACAAAGGTGGGTGCTGCAGCAGTTCTGAGTGATGACAGTGACATTTTTATCGTGTTGTCTTCTGTTTGAGTTGCAGCTGCTGTAGACGGCTTGACGGTTTTTCCGTGGCCTGACATGAGTGGGCTATGTTTAGCAAGAGGACATTTGATGATTTGATGAGGATTTCAGTGTCAACTGAGCTTTTCTTTTATAGGAAATGTGACATGGAGCTAATCCTGCAGTCACACAGATAGACAGGGCGAGTTTCATCCTTGGAATGACAGTCAAACCATCTAGTGCATGTGGGTGCACGCACGCACGCACGCACACACGCACACACACACCACACTCCACTCTACTCCACACCCTTTATGCACCCTTTAGGCACACAACATGTACGCTATATACGAGCACCAGTTCACCCCACCCATCTGCATGTAACAGATTTAGAATTTATTCAGTAATATAGGTATTTCATTATTTGTGCAACCTGATTGGACTTTCTGATTTAGCAGCTTCAGTGAAAATACTGTGCAAGATTTTTTTGGGTTTGTCATTTGCAATTTACAATTTGTTGATATAGGCAGGTTTTATGCAGATTTCTAAATCTGCAATTATACTTTGGTGTAGCAGGTTGTGCCACAGATTTGTTTGGTATAGGGAATTTGTATAGAAATGAGTTTTGCGCAGTTTTTGTTCGTATAGGGAGGTTTAATGCAAACTAAGAAAGTTTCCACAATATATTGGTTGTATAAATATGTGATGTGTGATATAAGTATGTGATGACATAAGGCAGCTGTTCACAGTGAAAATGCACTGTATACTACCTGCACAGCACCAAAAACCTGTCAACACCAGTTAGCTTCAGTATACACCTACTTGGCATTTGACTGCTCAACAGACAGATATTTCCCTAAGGAATTGAAGAAGACCAAAACAGAGCTAAAAGTAGTTTTGTTAAGTGCAAAACACAACTCCTTGCCTCTACTGATTGCACCATATGATGGTGTGTGTGTGTGTGTGTGTGTGTGCGTGTGTGCGTGTGTGCGTGTGTGCGTGCGTGCGTGCGTCCGTGCGTGCGTGCGTGCGTGCGTGCGTCCGTCCGTCCCCTTGTGGCTGCATTGTGGATATTTTTCCTTTACATCTGAGGTTGTGAGAGACATTTAGGAACCAAGGCATCGCAGTGTGTCCTGTACATAGACAGGGGTGAAATTCTTGTTTGCAAAAGAAACATACTTGTGATGATAAAGTGTGTGCGCATATATAGTGTGAATATTAAGAAACTGTGGCAGGTCAAACTAAGACTATGGCATGCCACCACAATCTAAATAATTAATGGAAAAACACTGCATAAATTAACAACATATCCTCATTATGTTTTCAGAAAATGTAATCTGGTCAAAACAAGAAAGTATTGTTGAAAGTTGTTGCAGTTGAGTTGTATAAAAACATAGCAATATTTAGTAATATTTTTGACTTGGCAAGTTCTCTGTTTTTTTAACCACCAGCTGCATGTTTGCAGGCAGCACCCTCACAACCCCTTATCATAACCCCAAACATAACAGTCAGTGGTTTGTGCATCTGTGTATGCAGCCAGCTGGAAAGGCTGGGAGAGTCGTGGCTGTGAGCCTGCAGCTATAATTGAAATGCTGTCGGAGCCACTGGAATTGTAAAACACATCTTTTTATGTGTGCGAGAGGAACTTTTCCTCGAGTGACTGTGAAAGCTTTTTATGAACCAGCCAGAGTTTGAGTCACTAACACGTTGAACACCGAGAGAGTGAGTGTAAAACAATGGCCACGGTATAAAAATAAAAAAAAAGCCGTAGATCAGGCTGCTACCTTGAGAATGCAAAGACATAGGGAAACTGCATTCTATAGCTTCTCAGCTCCAGGCAATAGATTGTGTCGGTTAGACGCTTCATAACTTGGACAGATCAAACCATTCTTTAATTACCACACAACCGTGGGTACTGGCGGCCTTCAGACAGCCATTTTTGTTTTTACACCAAATTGCAGAGCGTTAATGGTGTTGACCGCCGCCATTGTGTTGTTTTCCGCCTCTCTTATTCTCTGATTGTGTGCAGTTATATTGTATCATATTGTGTCTTTCAAATTTTACGAGGTTTACTTCAAACAACATTGCACATTCTGTGGTCGTTAAAGGGATATTGAAAATAACTTAACTACAGATGCGTTGTAAAAAAGTAATGTTATAAAAAGGAAAATTCTGTCCTCATGTGTCCTCAAAAATGATGGATTATATTTGCTGAGGGAGGAGAATGTTTCTCTGAAATGTTTTAATAGATTTTTGAAAACACAGGGAGAAGATGACTCCAGCTTCTGACTGTGATAAATACATGGGTTTTTAATCATCACTGCCTTTTAATGTAATTGAGGATACTGTGTAATGGAAAAAAATCTTCAAATTTCCTGGGCATGAATTTGTTCTCATTACACTGTATATGTCTTAGAAGAAGCTTGAGCCTATCTGCTGCAGTTATATGAGAACCCCAGTCTTGGATCTGCTGGGTGCATGTGTGTCCTGTCTGCTCTGGCTGCACACGCACCTCAATGTGGCGTGTGTTTATGCACATGCGTGTGTTTTGCCGCCTGTCCCTCCCTGTGCTCGCTGTGTTGGCAGGGCCACCACCAACCCACTGTGACTGTTCATCAAAGTGCCGCTCCCAGGCAACCTTGTCGCCTGGCAACACAAGCGCGGTTCACCAAGGTGACACGTCAACCTGGCCCAAAGGGAGAGAAAACATAAGGAAATGGAAAAAGGGGCACAACACGCAAGCGCCACCTCCCAGCATTCCAGCTTGTTCTTTTCATCTGCATGGCTCTTCGGTGTTGCCCATTGTCTGTCTTCACTCTCTTTTCAAATCTGGCAACTCCAGAGTTTGGCAGTCGACTAAAAGCAGCTTGCAATTACTCTCTCAAACACATATGAACCCAAAGACAGGCAGGTACGGTGTCAGTGCCATTTTGTTAGAGGTCTGCTGCTCAGTATCCCTTTAATGCGTCAATGGCTAAATTTACCTCTGTAGGTGTGATATGGGACTACATGTACTCTAACCCTTCATCAACCGCCGCCACATGCACATGGATCCTCACTGGAGGCTCAGTGATCGAATGTGAAATGTTTCTTCATTTTAGAGCTTTTACACCGCAGAGCTGCAATTACCCACTGATGCCTGCTTACTGCCAGGCAATCAGCACTCCATTAGCCCCTCCGCACTCAGCCTTCAGACACACACACTGTATGAGCCGACACCCACAGTCACATACACACACACACACACGGGCAGGTGAACACACGTACGCACAAATGCACACTCTAGTTTCTCCCTTCCCAGCAACCACGGTTCTGGAGCCGACACAAATCATTGCTGACTGCTGCAGCAGTTTTTCCCTTCTCTTTTTTTTTTTTTGGTTGATCTTTTTTTTTTTTTTTCTGTCTCTTCGAGCATTTCTTTCCTCAAACCTTAAAACCACGCTGCTTCCCCAGCCTCTGCTTCCTGGAGGAACGCAGAGTTTTTTTCCCCCCATTTCTAACATCTTCCAGCAGAGGAAACAGATCATGTAATACTTTGCCCGAGGTACAGTAGAGAGTAAATGTGTTATTCATTGCCAAAGGCATTTCTATCATGTTAAGTGGAAAATCTGCAGCAGAGAGGTGACTGGGATGCAGGTGGTGCCCAAATGAACGCAAACAGACACACATGCTCACAAACACACACACACACACACATATGCACTCAAACATGTTTATGCATCAGTGCACAGTGCAGCACAGACACACAAAGTACAAACAGACACAGTTAAAAATAGTGAGATAAATGTGTAAATCTGCTTTCCTGGTTAAAATAGCACATCTCTGCTGGGAGCAGACTTGTGCATTCTAGTTCACAGCTTCAGATTGATATATGTTCCTGTTTGCTTGTGTTTACTCTCCCTCAACTTTGTAATCCAGTTGAGCACACAGGCACCCTCCAAGAATATTTTCCACCCACAGCACATATTACTTTCCTGATCAGTCCTCCACTCCCAGCGTGTGTGTGTGTATTGTCGCTGCCTGTCACCTTTCAGCCACTCTTGGAGAGAAGCCGGCCGTCCTTCACTTTGCCTCCTTTTAAATTGGCGTTCTTTTGGGGGAACTGTGAACAAACACTCCGCCCAAGGTGTCATTATTCATACTGATGACTCACAGACAAGGAGATGTTTTCCCATCTGAACGCTGCCTGACGTGGAGGCAATCGATGTCCCGCATGGCAGTACATCTGAGTGGTAAATCATATGTATCACAAAACACACATACATGAACCGTGAAGCCTGCCATGAAATTGTCATCACCGCGTTAATGTTTTTCTCATGAACAGTAAGTTATAACCACAAGGACATTGAGTCACCTCAGATTAAGTACTGCAGAGACTGTGGAAACAACACTGAATCACTGTCCTCATCCTTTTCTACAGGAATGGTGGCGCTTGACTTTGCGGGTCAAAAGAATTACACAACTCCTTACAGTGTGTAATCTATCTTTTAATTTGAACGTACACCCTTTGATGTCAAAATAACCTTTTGTAACTTGTGAAGAGGTCCGTGTAGCTGCTCTGGAAAACGGATTGCTGCAGCTGAACTACACTACCTGTCAGGAAAGTTTACTTTTGACTACACAAGAGAAAACCAGGCAAACTGGAACAACGGCACCTTTTGAAAAGAATGTTATTTATATATGCCATTTTTTAAGGTATAAAATCCCTCTTTGAAGCACCGTTAAAGATGCCTCACATCCTTCAACTTCACCTTACACTTTCTACTAGCAAGTACTGAAAATTCAACGACCTCCATATAGTGCATTAGAAGCCAAATGCTTTTTATTTCCTATGGTAGACATGTGTATCCATGGTTCTATCATTTATTTAGATTGTGCGAGTGGCACACAGGAGGTCACATTCCCGTCTCCACAGTGTATTAATACAAATATCTGAGATATGGCCTTAAGCGTGCGGTATGTTAATTCAGTCATGATAGGCTGTAGTTTGAGTGGTTTCTTCATGAGGAAAAGTACACAGGTTAATTTGGATTAATGCTGTATGTTCCGGGAACTGAGCTCCATGTTAAACACAGGTCAAAGTTATTTAACTAGAGAGCAAACAGATTAGCTGTGGTGTTCAGCACCGGCGTGTGTGTGTGTGTGCGTGTGCGTGTGTGTGTGTATAGTGGTATGCAAGTGCACAAGCATACACACACATCAAACAGATGATTAGAAAGTCAATACTGCTCCAGAAACTCAAGTAATCACTGTCTGTCAAATGATCTCAACCACACATCGTTACTTATTGTGTATGTAAACGTGGTCAAGAAACTCATCATACCGCATCATTAATCCAGGACATTTTATTTGCGGCAGTTTCATTTTGAACATTATGATGGATTTTTGGGAGCCATTTCCTCTTTCAGGTGCAAGGGACTCAATTCTGTTGACTCAGAAGCCAAAAACCTTCTTCAAACTAGAGTAGCACTCGATAGAGCGCATGCCTCTGCCAAGGTCAAGGCCAAACAGTCCTTAGATTCTGCCAACCCACACCAAATTGTAAACACTCATCCGTCATTCCTCTGAATTATTACCTGGAAAATTGGTGAAATGTTAAAGAAACTGAAAAGCTGAACTGAAGTTGAGTAAAGCCAAACATCATTGAATATATATTTTTTAAATTATTCTTTGTCCAAGCACACTGTGTTCTTTAAAAAAAAAATTTAAAATAATAATTAAATTAACAAATTGTCATATTTATTGATAGTAATTGGCTTTTCTTTTTTTAGTAAGACTACTCATGGGACAGGGGCACTTCCGGAGCAGATTTTATTTGTGGCAAGTGCCCCCCTGGTACACGCCCCTCGATTCTGCCCTACCAGGATTTTATAATATATTATAACATAATATAAACTATAAACAGCTTCTGTCCATTTATAAGTTATACACTGCCGTTTTGCACTGTATTAAACAGAGACACAAGTAGAGGGTAAAAGTAGTCTCTGATAGAGCAACTATGAGAAGTGTTTTTCGTCCGCTGTGCCAGGAAGATGAGCTTTCCTAACAACCCTCGTGTTTCTCTTTATATGTTTAAAATGTTCCTCTCTCTTTAGCCAGTCACTCAGTTTAAAGTTGTGCTATTCAGACGCGAGGGTTGGAGGGCTTAATTTTAACTGCTGCCTTATCTTTTCCTCCCACTGCACTGTTAGTATATTCTTGTTCTCCTGGTTCACTGCAATTCATTCTTTTTGTTCTACATTATGTATTGAGCTGATAGCTACAAGCCCATTCATTGAATTTTTGGGCTGGCTTTTTAATAAGTTCCTCCAATGAGTCAGGTATTGTCAGGCATGCAGAAACTCATCTTGATACCACAGGAACACCTTTAGCCGCTTGGAGCCAGAAAAAGAAATTCAACCCATCCACACACGCTATCTGTGGTTTGTCGTATCAGTAATTAAAGTTAGCCGCTGTCGGTTTGTCTGTGACTGCACGCAGTTGTGAGTACTTGTCATAAGCTGCATTCAGACATGCACTGAACTCTGCGGATCCTCTGTGTTTTCTCTGGAGGAGGTGCATGTGTGAACGCAGAAGTCTGAGTGAGGGGCTCCAGGTTATCTCTGGACTTTCTCCGCCTGTCCTCCAGGTATAAAGTCCATAGGAATTTGGGAGAATCGGATGTGAGAAAACAATGGGGGATCCCATGCTGGATTCACCGCGAGCGAGTGGGGGAGCGTTGATAACGCCTATAACACGCGACAGATGCAAAAATGAAGAAAAGCAATGCCATACACGTACAGTAGAAGACACCGATGAAGGTGTCTGTGTTTTCAGGAAAATCGCGTGATCTACGCAGCAGAATTAATAAGTCACTTCCTGCCTCTTCCTGCTGCTCCACGTCACGCCTGAATAATGCGGATGATTTGATGCTGTTGTGAACTTATCTGTGCAGAGAACCTCCCGCTGCGTCGTGCATGTGTGAAAGGCAAACCGCGGGCAAACTGCTAAGCCAATTCTCCGGACTTTACCCACAGGTCATGTTAACCACAAGTGTTTTTTCTGTTCAAGCAAATCCAGAGTGACACATCTTGTTTCATGTGGAAAGGATCACATCCCTGTCAGAGGTGGTATTCTCCCAACTTTGACTTCTATTATACTCATAAGTTTTAAATAATATAATGTATACTTTTCATATGGACTATTGTGTGTATATACCACATTTTGGAATCATCATCCTCAGTATTTGAATTAAGAAGCTCATAAAAACAAGGTTTATGAGATTAAAGAGTCTACAGCTGTGTCTATTCAATTCCTCGTGCTTTTAAATGTCTCCCTGTTTTCCTGTTATTATAGAAAACACATTATATTGTACATTTTTATTCATACACACAATTTTTCAACTATGGAGCACATGTGCTTCTTAAAAACAAAAGTAAGCATCAAACCTTTGCTAAGCAAAACAGTCCAAACAATGTAATGTTTGCTAGATAGCAGTGTTGTAATCTGTCTTCAGCCAATTTCCTCTTCCTGTTTGTTTTCACATTGATTTTTCAGATGTCAGTGATGACTTTTAAGGCTTTTCGCCACCAATCCCCTGTGTATATGGAGGATTTACTAACTCCCTATGACCCTGCATGTCATCTTAGATCAGCTGATCTTCTGATAGCTCAGAGCCCGATTGGTGACCAAAAGCTATAATGCCTTTGAATTACGTGCCCCCAAACTCTAATGGCTTCCCAGCTGAGAACAGAAACTCTAGCTTCTGCTACTGCTTTTAAATCCCTTCTCATGACCTTCTTACAGAAGCTTTAACCTCAAAATGCTCATTTAATTTTAGTCGGTCTTTTAATGTTTGATTTTATTTAATTGCAATCTTTTGTGAAGCACTCTGTAACTTTGTTACAAAGATGCTATACAAATAAAGCACATTATTATTGTCATTATTATAATAAATGTAAAACCCCAAGTTCACACAACTGAATGTTACTCTAAATAGAGCCTCGTTACAACACATCACTGTTGCACAAAGGGTGCTGGGATCTCTCAGCTGAGCTAAGACATGTCAATTCGACATTGAGGGCCACTTAATCATAAATAACCATTATAATATATTTTTTATTTTCATTATTTTTGTTTGCCTAAAAAAAGAATAATCCTTATATAAGAAAATATAAATTCCTTTGCTTATTTTGCACAAATTTATAAAGCAATATATTTAGCCTTTCTTACAGTATCACAATACCAAGAAATACATTGAATCATGACCCCTGTATTATGCTATGTATCGTACAGCCAGATTCTCGCCCGTACACAGCCCTATCAATCAAACAAGTTGCTTTCATTACAAATGCTCACTACTCACTCAAAGTCAGACAGCGAAAGTTGTCATGTTTCCCCCCCTCCTCGCTCCCTGCCTCCTATACTTCCTAGTGACACTAGCGACGTAACTAATTGTCCATAGTACTGAGAATGGAGAACAGAAAGAGGAAAAAAAAAAATCTCCCCCCTACACAAACATCTCATAAACCACCACCCTGTCAAAAATGAGCCGCTTTCCCAGTTGCAGTTTTGCGGTCTGTATTTCAGTGTATCGCTGAAAGTCGTAATTATGTTGTCAGGGAGAGAGCATGCAAGAGAAACATAATAAGCTCCACACACACAGACAGACACGCATGCACTCACTCACTCACACATACACACAGACACAGACACACACACACACACACACACACCCTCTTACACAGCTTGTGTGGAAGGGACCGCTGGGGGACAGAAGAGCCATTACGAGTGAGCTGATGGCTGTGACACTTTTGCTCCTCCCTGCCAAAAACATCGATTATGTATTAACTTAACTTTTTTAATTTCCTAATTGAAGAACATGCACATCACTCACACGCCATTTAGATCTAAGTATGTAGCCTTTAGAGCAGTGCTGTTTTCAATTCAACCTCCTATACTGATATATCCTTAGTTTGGAAAGTACCCAGCAAAATCTAGAATTGGAATTTTACTCTGATTTACCAATATTGCAACTCATTATATTGACAAATATTGCATACAACATTGGAAAACCCCGTTCAAAAAGACCTCACTGAATTGACACCACTGGTATAGAATCTATAAGTGCCTTCAGGAGGTCAAGTGCATTTGTCAGTCTTTGCACATTTGCCGGTGAGTTCAGTGGCTCAGAACTGCAGAGATACCTGAATGACCAGGCAATAGCCATGCAGGAAAAGGATATTGCTAACATTTGACAGGGACTTCACAAACGAATGAGTCAGAGATGGAACCGTAAACAACTGGAGAAAGAAATCTGCCGTTCAGTTGGCAGGAGCTGGCAGGAGCTGGCAGAGCCTGACACGTAGGGACGAAGCGCAGTCGTAAAGGGATGTGAAGCTCCATCTTCCGTCGATCAGTCTCCCTCACCCATGGCTCTTGTTACGCCCCAGCCATCAACCACACGCAGAGTGGCTAACTAGCATCCCACAGTTCCCCTTCCAATATGACAGTGTTCTTAACAGCAGCGGCATGATGGGGCAGGAAGTTCCAGGTCTCACATGCGACAATTACAGGAGGCGTGTGCATTCCAGTCGAGGCTAGGAGTTAAATAGGTAAATGTAAAAGTATATAAACACATTTACACAAATTGATCACCAAGCTTAATATGTAAATGTCTTGTAATATTATGCTCGCCAACAAACACACCCACTAAACTTAACATTGCATCGGTAGCACAGGCGTTATAAAGATGGATGAGGTCTTTCTTCTTCCTCCCACCATCCAGAAATGAAGCCAAAATGTCCCACATACAGCCGCTGCCATCTTGCGCTGAAGACGTCATTTGGCGCAAGAGTCTGCACAGTAGTGATCGTTCAGAGTCAGGTTAGCCAGACCCAGCAATGTTTTTATTGTTTGTTTTTATAGCATCAAATAACGAATTAACTAAACCAAACTTACTGGAAAAATTGGCACTTTAACATGCATCAGTGCGATGAGAACAACCTTTAATAATAGAAACCATCTTTGTGTGTATTTTGACTTTTTATTATGGAGATGGCGGGTTAGTGACCTATGCCGCAGCGAGCCACCAGGGGGGGCAATCAAGACCCTTTGGCTTCACTTTAGGGGAGCTATCATGTCGTCCATCTTTATATACAGTTTATTATTTGTTACTTTTTTTTATCACTTAAATAATCAATTTTTCCTCAGACAAAATAAAGAGTCAAAGTAGACATTCTCTAAGATGGTTTCTATCATTTAGTTTGTTCTCATCACACTGAATGTTATCTCATTATTACCTTTACTGCAGCCAGCAACCAGGGTGGAAACAAGATGCTTTGGCTTCACTTTAGCGGTGCCCTTGCCCGTATGATCGGTCTTTACATTTTGAATCACTTAATCATTTTCCTCCAACGAGGAAAAATAATAATTACAAATTTCAAATTGAAGGGCTAATAATCCAGTTTAGGTTGCACGATAATTTAAAAAAAATAGTTTTCAATGTTTCTCTTGCTCCCATGTTTTGAGCCAGTGCTCATTTTCCCACTTGTCCTTCATAGATTTCCTTACATTTGTATCATAGCAGAATATTGAGTTCAGATAATAACACTAGAGCACAGTCAGTCCCAGGCTAACCCACCTAAGTGTATTAAAGTCTATAGCCTTTCAACCAATCCATACACAAGTCCTGTCACATAATGCTCCTCTTTTATGTAGTACATTATTGAAAAAATCTCCATGTCTCCTCCACCACCATCCTTTTCCTCCAACGTCCCCTCCTCAGCTGCTGCCTCTCAGCATGCATGCTCCCTGGAGATCCAGCTGGGATAATGTGCAGCTGTTTGCTGGGCGGTGACCTCAGCACGTACATGCATGTTCACGTAACAGCACATAAACTCACACAGCATCAAATGCAACCCTGTATAAACACACAGTGACACATGCACCCACACACTCTGTCGCATAACATATACAGCTACACTGTAGTTGTGTATTTAGTTCAGTGAGCTCAAGTATTCATGCTGTAAGGTGTACAAATGTATGTGACCAGAATAAGTTACAATATAATTAGATGGTTTAATTAGGAGAATGTATAATAAGGTAGTCATCTCTTGACTTTTATTAATTTAACATTGCAGCAACATCCATGAGATGTGAGTTCAATCTGATGTTCATTAGAAAGTTTTGATAAACTGGTAATAAACTTAATTCCATTGTCTTTTTCATCAACTTGCAACATTTCATGAGCTGTTGTTAACATAAGCTGAACTTGTTTTTAGGGTAGGACTCCTACAGTGTTGGTAATTCCACAGGTTTCTACTGGGTGAGACATTTTTGTTCTATTCTTTAAACGACTGCCAACAGTAGGGGGCCCAGGTGGTAGAGCAGGTCATCCTTAAAGAGAAGGTGGGCGATTCGATCCCCATCTCCCCTATTCAGCAGTGTCCAAGATACTGACCCATAAATGGCTGTGTAGGCGCTAATAGATGCACTGTATGAGTGTGCGTGACTGAGTGAATGACAAAACTAATGTAAAGTGCTTTAAATTGTCATCAAGACGAGAAAAGTGCTATAAATAATATCTAAGTTTTTCCCAAATTCCAAATTTAACAGATACTAGAAGGAAATAGCTTTCATTCATGTTGAGATCAGATTTCAAGACAAATCTGGAGTGGACTGTTCTTTTTTTTTTTGCTGTAACCCTATTCTCAGAGATGCTACTTCTTTTGTTTTAAAGATATTTGCATGTGTACTTTAAGTATCTCATGTGCCTCATATTCTTTTTACTATTTCCACAGAAGGTGGTCAGGGAAGCTGAGCTGAAGCTCCTTCGCCAGTCTTTACTCTCCTGGTCTGGATCACAGCAGAAGGAGGTGAGTGGGAGGGCAGAGAGCAGGAGAGGGGAGGATGTGGATGAAAGAGGGAGGGGATGGCACCGGTGGTGTGGGTGGGGCTCTCTAGGAACTCAGACCACTTGACTCTGGCGCACGCTTCACAGGGGAAGCTGTCATTTCAATTATGCCGGCAGTCTGGCCTGCAAACACACGGGCGCGTACTGTACATGCACTTTCCCATGTAACACTCCATTGCTCCACTCCACCCAAACATTGCAGACATATGTAGGCACGTCTCCACACTTTGCGCCGACACACACACACACACACCTATGAAGACAGCTCCAGCTGAGACCCTGACTATCACCACATCCCCGCTCGGTGAGAGTATCACAGCAACAACATGTGCAGCAGGGGGTGTGAATGTCTATCCAGCTAATCAAGGCATCTAAGCACCGGCATCTCCACACATAGTCAGACACTTCAAAGCCCTGCTGTTGTATGCCGCCTGCATGCCTGTTGTAAATTCCTCTTTCGAATGCTACAACAAACCCTTTGAACATTCTTCCTGTTCTGGCTTCCTTCTCTCTCTTTCTCTTTCTCCCCCCCTCTCGCTCTCTTTCCCTGCATCCCTTCTGTCTTGGCAATCTGCCTCTTTCATTACAGCTTGTTTACAGTGCGGTTAACCCTTCTCACCAGCTTTTCCTCGTGCGTTCTTGCATCCTATTGCGTTGCCTGACTGTTGCAATCATGTCCTGTAGAAAGCATCACAGTGTCGACTTTCTACCATCCTACATGAAACGGGGCAAGTTGTTCTGTTTTAGGTTCCGTCAAAAAGGGGAACAAACAAGTAATCCCGTTACAAACAATCCCTCCTCCAATCTGAAGTGGTTTACAGCACTGAACCTGAATGCAGCATTGATAATACACTACAGGCAGCACATGGATAGAAGAAACCAAAAGTCTGGAAGCAGCATCAGTGTACTGCTCTTGATCTTACACTTCACACTCATCTGCACTCACAGTGCACTGCATGGGGTACAGTTTGTCCTCACATGTTCACTGGTCAGATGAGCTGCAGTAGTCCAAAGTAAAATCCAATGATTTTGAACTGAGCTTAATAATATACCTGTTGCCTGAGTTTTATTTAACCTTTGGCCTCAGTGTTACTTAGGCCCTAAGATAACAGTCAACTTGACCATTGATGATATGACATTTAAGACATGGCATCACCTCACCTGTATATGACGGCTACACGTCAGTCTACTGCTACTTACTGCAATGTATTTCTACAATGAGTTTGCCTTGGATAATCGCCGTCAATAATAATTGCTCACTGTTGAGTAATCTTAAAGCTAGGGTTGGTAATCCTGGACAAAATGTCCTCTCGTCAAAGCTACGCCCATATGAGCGTGCTCTGCCTTACAACTGCTAGAAGCCCACTTTTTCGCAATCCGCTTGCTAACTTCTGGCTATCGTCTCAGCTTCAGTGGAGTATGTCTCTCTGTTGAGAATGGGCAGGTCGGTTAGTGACAGACAGGTATACCAGTCAATAATTTAATCCGGTCAGTGTCACAGATGCTTGGTGTTATAACCAGAAAGCCCCTATGTGATTTATGTGTACCCTCATCCAGAGTAAAACACCTTTTCACCAAATATATTTGAAATTGCTAAAAAGTTTTAAATATATAATTTACATAAATTTACTTGTTAGATTTTTTTGTATATTCCTCCCAGATGGACATAGTTTTTCCAACTACTTCAAAACTAGTCTGATACTGATGAATATTAATGGTTCGGATGGTTTGGATGGAGTCAAATCTCCTCTGAATTACTGTTGTAGCCCCTGATGTAACCTTTCAATTTAGAATCACGATTCACTAATTTGGGACCTGGTTTTCTCTTTTTCAATCTTCCTGTGCCTCCAGCCACCTATTTGTCTCCACTCGTCTCTCTCCCGTGGTGTCTGAGGCGCTGAGGATGACATGCAGAGCAGACAGGCCTGTCACAGAGCAGGGGCACAGAGGAGGAGAGAGGAAAGAGGGGAGGCCACAGCAGATCATGCCGGTAGAGGCATCACATCTTAAATATGTTTTTAATAGCTTCGGGACCGAAATATATATCTCGGGTAAAGTACTGACATTTAAGTAAAACTTTGACCAACCATTCTTAAGGAGGAATTTCATTTTAAAACAGACTTACACAGTTTTTACGAAGATTCTGACATTCACCTGGGACTTGTTCTTATGTAAGAACATAATCTACGCACACTGAAGAGCACCCTTACACGCACTTGACAACTAAAGTCCATGTGTAACGTAATCGTTATTGTGTTTTTTACTTTTAATTCTACAGTTGTATGAGATTGAAATTACCATAACATATAATCATTTTTATCTTAAAGAAAGACCGACAAGTTTCAGTCCATATTATAATTCTTTTAAACGCAACTGAGATCACACTCACATAATATTTTGTGTATACTGCAAAAGATAACACTTTTAAACACATGAACATGTTTGAATAGGAGAATATTCAGTCACAAAGTATTCACCTGTACACAAAGCACTGCAGTCTCATGCCCTTTTAAGGGCATCGGAGGGGCCTTTACCTCTGCTAATTACGAATAACTTTCGACTTACGAACACATGGCATTCATCAATGTAAGAACACAGATGTGAACAATTCTGCAGTTTAAGTATACGTCCTGAATCTGACATCGAGCTTTCTTAGGAAACTTCTTGTTGTAAAGTAAATAATGCCTCACTACTCTTCCAAAGAAGTAGTTCAAGGTAAATTGACTTACTCTGATAAATGTGATGATTATACATGTTTTAGGTATGACAGCAGTTGGTTGGTCCAGATTGAAATGTCCCAGCAACTAGTGGAATGCTGCAACATTTTGCTATTCAAGTCTGACAGGCTAAATCCAATGACTTTTTTTTATCTTGTCAATTACTTTAGCAGCAGGATAAATCAATTGAAATGCAATGTCTCACTGGTCCGAACATGCGGTTGACATTTGTAACAGTAAGATGAGGTTGACATTTTAGTAAATATATTCATATCTGTTGGTTGCTTTGCCATGGTAATTTCCACACACGTATCCATGGCACCCATGGAGGAGTTCTCCTGACGTTGTTGATCCCCTGACTTTTCATCTGGTGCCAGCATCAGGTTTTCTATTTTTGAATCACTATCATCCCAACTATTTAAATGCCTTGAAAGTTCCTACACATATTGAAGGATCCTGACGGACACATTCTAATAACGCTGGTGATAAACTCCATCTAATGGCATCATGGGGTCAACATTTAATTTGTCCAATGCACTGGTTGATGAGCAAAAAAAACTAAAAATATTCACGTCAGCCTCTGCTTATTTGTGTTAATGAGCGAATGCTGGTATATAAACACCCTAAATATTAACTGCTAAACATTATCATTATCATTAGCATAGTGATTATGTCAGCATGCTGATGTTTAGCATTTAGCTCAAAGCACCGGTGCATCCAAGTACAGCTTTAGTCTAGCTACAGATTTCTAATGGCCTCTTTCTGAATGCTCAGACAACTTGAACAACTTTTTTTAATTCAAACATAAATTTACAATGCATCTGGAGAAAATACTCTCTCTATATATATATATTGTGGCATATAAATTACCATGATATATATAATGTAACTGCCATTTTTTTCACTAGAAAAACATTTAAGACATTTAAGATTCTGTGTGGTCCACAGAGTAACTGAGATACTGTCTTCACTTGTCTAAATATAACTGACTAGGTTTACATGATATATATACAGTCCATGGATGTGACTAATGTCCGAACACTCCACATGTCTTAAATAGATTGTTTATTTCGAGTATGACCTTAATTAGGTTAAGTTAAGAAAATGAGAAAATGCTGTTTACATGGCAGTGTCTTATTCTGACTATTCGCTCAATCTGCCTAAAATCTGAATATTGCTGTCCATGTAAAGCTAGTCACTGTAACTCCTCATTATCCACTGAAAGCTAGACTCCTGTTGCACATGGCTAACACTAGGACACAATCGGGTTGATTTAGAATAGCTTTGAGGAACAGTCTATTTCTGGGTGTGACACAGCTCCACAGGTTGTCCTTAACACCGAACCTTTTGTTTGCAGCCTGTATCATTTTGTCGACCCAAAGCAAAGAATGGAAGGTGGACACAGGAGGTGAAGGTGCAACCTTGGTGGAAGTAGATTTTTTTTTCCCCCCTTCTTCCTCTCGCTGAAAGGAAATGTGTGGAAGAAGAAAAAAGAAGAATGTGATGAGATTAAAGAGGGAAGTGAGAAAAGGTGGGGAGGTGTGAAGCCTCAGGTTGAAAGAGGTGGCATAAAAGTAGAAGTGGTGGGGTAAGAGGAATAGGAGGCAGAGTGCACCGCAGCTTATATGGAAAGCTCTGGACACTTGTCACACGAATCCACGATGAAATCACTATTAATATGTGGTGCTTTTGCTGCAGTGGTTTCCTATTTCTGTGTGATTTCAGCTGGCTCCGACATACACTACATGGGCGTGTGACTGGGACCGAGTGGTTGCCTTTCTTTGACATTTTAAACACTGCACACTAAAAATCATGTTGTGATATTTTTCACCAGATCGAAAAAAACGGCACATTTTCACTCCCACTCCCACATGCCCCATGTGACATATGATAATGAGTTTTATGCGCACCGTTCCAATGCGTGACATATATCTCTGTCACATGATGATAAATGCGGGACCTCTCTAAGCCAGATTGATTTTTTTATTCAGTGATTTCTCAGCTGAAAAAAATAGCTGTCAATGTCTCTTGTTCTCCAGGCACTTTCCGAGAAGGTACACGCCCTTGTCAGCAATTAAACCGCTCCAGAATAAACACTGCGCGGGCCATGGTTTACCCCTCGTCCACCAACAATGTAGCAGTTCATTTTTAACCATTAACATTTAAATGGCTGCCTCGATTGATTGACCAAGTTTGAATAGCAATTTTTACACACAAGTGATTCCTCTCATCCCCTATCAGCGCTGATGTTTTCACAACATTGCGTCGCGGCTGCTTTAGCAATTATGTTTTCACCGTGCACGGTATTTACTGTCAGACACTCTCAACAAGCCCCATTTGTAAGAGTGTGACACATGCCACATGGAGGGATGGCGACTTTAAAAAATAGTCCTGCCGAGATCAAATAATCGTCGACCAACGTGAGATTTTCAGTGACCGATGCTTATATTTAGAATGGCACCGCTGATGGTTGATTGAAAATGCCAGTGTCATGTTATCGTTTTTTATATTTGCATCCATAAAATAAAACAAATATCAACAAGTAATCAAAAACATTTTACTTCACTATCTGAAGACATCTTCGGGATCGGCTGATACCAGTAATCTCACAATGTCAGCTATCGGCCATGTTTGATGAGCGACTGATCAATTAGCTTATCATTCATGTCAAGTAAAGCCAGTCATGGCCTGTGTGGAAACGCAATCCTCAGATGAGCGCTTTCACATCTCAGTCCTCACAGAGAGCATTTTCACTGTCAGCCAACAGTGTGTCACATTGCTCCAAAAAGTAACAAATCAATGATGTGTGTAAAGCTTTATTTGAATATGCTGAAGATCATTTAGAAATGACATTGTGTTTAATGCTCCACATATAATACGATTTGTCTATAGAATTCCTTGGCCTAAAGGGCCATTCATAGAGGTTCAGTGTGTTCAGCTCAGAGGATCCATTCATCTGCACCTTCCTCATCTATTCAGTGTGATGTCTTGATTTATATTTCCATCCGAGGACGGTTCGGATTTTAGTATTACTTTCTTCTTGGGACCATTGTGATAATACTCCAGAGAAACTTCTGTGGATTGTGTTTAATGAACCAGACATGCCGGCGGTTTAGTGCAGAATGCCAAAATGCATTGCAGAGTTAACTTGTCAGAAAAAAAATTGACAGTCTTGATTGGTGCATGTCTTGGTTCCAGCTCTTTGGAGAATACATTTGAGGGGTCCAAAATATTAGATATGTCTATGTGGGCTCTTTCAGTGATATTTGATATGAAATAGTCAAATGCCTACATTATTCAGCATGTATTCTCCTGTTTAGCTACTGGAGTTGACTAAAGTGATACACAACTAGTGATCTAGATGTATGCATGCATTCTTTAGATAAGCATTTTATTTTTGTTTGAGGTTTTCTATGACCTGTCCAGAGTGTAGCCAGTCAATGTCAGCTGGTATTGACTCCAGCCCCCCTGCAATTCTTAAATTATATAGATATTATATCTATATATACATATATAATGGTATATGCGGTATTGATAATGGATGGATGGAGAGCTTGGTCTTTAAGTTTCTTAAATGTATGTGTAATGATCGGTCGCCATTACGAGAAACTGACACATGAATGGACACAAGGGTTATATTTAGAAACTCATTTGACTGATTGATGGTTGTGGTCAGAGCGGGAGTCGGAGGTCTCACAACGGGGACACCACAGGGTTGCTCCCTCTCATTGTTCGTCTACGAATGAGGAAAAGGACTCAATAGAAGTAAACTTTTTTTTTGCTAGACCTGTTTTGCTAAATTGGAAACAACAACTAAGCAAAATCCATGGAACAAACAAAACTTACCTGTTTGTGCTGCTCCTCTCAGGCTGCGCGGGACATTCAATTCCTTGGGGGCTAGCGCACCTGATATTGGTTCGGGAGGGGTTTTATTTTTGTACAATGTTTATTGAACTATTTTGGATCCGTTTGGGGTTTGTGTAAATATTTATTTAGGTTTTGGTTATGGTTTTATGCAATTCTTTTATTGTATATATTGTTAATATGTATGAAAATGTTAAAAAAAAGTTTTTAGTGTTATCCCTAATTTCAAGCAAGGTAACAGTATGAATTAATCTATTTTAATCTGTGAATTAACCTAGCGCTGATTTATTTAAGTCAAATTATTGTTCACACTCAGAAACACAACTAGATATGACCAACACTCGTCAATTTATTCATGTTAACTTTGTATCGAAATGATGAAAATCATTTGTGGCTGTAGAAGCTGTACAGTGTGACGAATAGGGCTTCAATACATAAAAAATCTGCCTGGTTATCTTGGTTGAAATAACCAACTGTGAAAGAATTCAGTGTGTGAATCAAAGTTATTCCTGATTCGTTCATGTCTGAAGAAGGAACTGCTTCAACGAGCAAACAGTTTTAGTACCATCTGCTTAAATGAGCCTGCTCAGTGTTTTAAAGTAGAGGACTGAGGCACGTTTGTTTGCACATGTGCAGTGTGTATAAAAAGTGTGGAATGGTTGCAGTTAAATACAGCAGAGCAAAGCAATTTTCTATATGAAAAGTCACATGTGATGTTTTTCAGATTCCTTGTGTAATCATTCGAATCATTACAGAGCACATATCTTTTTAGATATTATTGTTATACAAGCAGTGGCAGCAATTCACTTGAGCCTGAAATATAAAATAGCTGATTTTGAAACGAAAACTTTTTATTTCTCCACATCAAATTCTACTGAAAAACCCGGGATTGAATAATACAGCAGGGAGCCTTTTACGATATATAACGTTGAGGTGAATGAATTGAATGTGGGTAAAATTGGAATAGATGTGATTGTCTGCTCTACCTCTGCCACAAAAGCTTCAGTGCTGCTGTCGAACTGTCACAGCCTTCAGCCAATGGAGAAAAAAAAAAACAGAACATGTAAGACATACATCAAATGAATCTCTACTTGTCGTGTGCCATGCCTGAGGGGTTCATCAGTGACAAATGGCCTCCAAACCAACTCATGTGTGACGCAGGTGAGGAACGAGTATCTCTACACTCAGCATTTTGATGGCTCCTCAGATGGTGGTCGAGTATTTGTGTGTGTGTGTGTGTGTGTGTGTGTGTGTGTGTGTGTGTGTTGTGTGTGTGTGTGTGAGAGAGAGAGAGAGAGAGACTGATGTAAAGCGACGGAACCCAAGAAAAGCTTGTGATGTCTCTGGTGACGTGTTGGCTTGGTTGTCACGTGCCTGACTGCTGGCTGTGCTTTGGTGGCATGTGGCCACTCGAACATGAAGTCACATTACGCTGATTTATGCATCGCGTTGAGCATATGTATAGGTTTGGTGCTGTGGGAAATATGCTGTTGGGATGTGCACTGTGCGTTTTGTGCGTGTTTTGCTACTCTTGGTGACTACATGTGCATGCATGTGCGAAATATTAGATTGTATTTCAAGTGTTTTCCTGCCAAAGAAAAGCTATAGCCTACAGCACGTGTGTATGTATGTATATATATATATATACGTGTGCTCAATTCACATCTCAGTTTTCTGAAGGTTTAAAAATACATTTAGGAATCACTAAAAGATATGACTACATTCACCTGAGTTATGTCTAAGATCTCAAGCAAGATGACATCCGGGAAATAGTACTGTAATACCATAATAGTACAGTTTTACATAATGGTAGAATAAGTATATAAAACCATGTAAAAGCATTTGAACATTGTCAGCTGAGGAGGTGATCTACGTCTTACGTTTCCTTTCGGGGGCTCAGACCCCTAAACATGTCCTGGAAATGGTAAGTCCCCAGATAAAGGGGCTACTCAAGGTCTTAAGAGTCAGGATCAGACAGGAGGTTAGCCGACTGGCGATGGTTAGCATGCACTGTCGTAGCAGTGGCCACAAAAAATGGCAGGAAATTACATTAACTGTGGTTTAGGTAGTGATTAGCAGATTGTCAATGACTGTATTCAGGCACAGCAGAGAAATGCTGAAGTCAGCATGCTAACACGCAGGTAAAATGTTTATGCATGTTCACCATTCTAGTTTAGCATAGTAACGTTTAGCAGGAAATGCACAGTACACCTGAGGCTAATGGGAATGTCATTAGTTCTGCTGGTTAAAAATAACAAAAAGATATCACCTGATGTTTAATGCTATGAAAGTGTCATTAATTAATTAATTATTGTTCTCATCTCTCAGTTGCATACTCCCCATTATTAATTCTTCCCAACATATTAACATAATAATTTAATTCATCCAGTTACTTCATTCATTCTTTTGCCATTGGACCTTTAGTGTTTTTGTTGATATACCTTTTGAAAAGTGGGCAAAGCCAATGTGATTTGTGCATGACTAGGAAAAATTATTTCCTGAATCTAAATAATCCAGTTTAGTTATAAGTTATCCTGAACCGCTTCATTTGAAACTTCCATATGTCTTTCTTGCTTGGTTACAGCTTTCAAATACTGTCTGAACAAGCTATTACACAAAATATCAACTTAAACTCATATAGGAAAGTAAAATGACTCAAATATAAATAAAACATGATCCTTGAGTGTGTGAAACTACTTTTGGGAGCAAGATGCACATTAGCTCTATCTCTGAGAAAATGACAAGAAGCAATTAGAAGCACTTAGCATTATGGGGAACAATGGGAACATTTTCCCGTCATGGAACAACAGTGATGCTGTTTTTCGTGTTCCCTTTATTTTAGAAATGTGTCAATATCACTGTAGCTCTTTTCCCTGCAGCCAGATGAGCGCGGGGAGGTAGGATCAAAATTAACCTGTGTGTCTGGCAGCTGTGGGAGCACAGATCGAGTACCATCACAACCGGTTTTAGTGCCTCACAACACACGCTGCTGCCTTCAGTGGCACAAAGGCAAAGTGACTGGAATGGCTTTCATTTATGGATTTCCACCTTTTTGATTCTACTTTTAATTAGGTTTCCTGCGCACTCACATGTGTGCAGCGTATGCTCCACAATATACACACACACACACACACACACACACACACACACACACGGCCAAATGACAAATGAACAGAGCAAGTTCTTTCCCATTGATTCCTGCTTTTCATTATGCTGGTGAGGGCATTGGGGGGTATTTCACAAAGCGCTCTTTATCGCCCCGCGCTCTTTTATGAAATGGAAATTATAACCGTGGGAGAAAACCCTTCCACCCATCGTTGTCGGAGCCAGTCCAGCTCCGTCTGCTGGGAAACATTCTGAAGCCTGGAAGAGACATCCTCATTCATGGTCAGTTACTGATCCGGGCTTAGTCACCTGTTTCCAAAACGCTTGGCAGCCGCGTTTAAGGCTGATTAGTTACTGAGGGGACTAATGAAAACATTGTCTGTAGTCCTGCCTTTGAAATTGCTCCTCTGTGTGAGGATCCATGCTGATCGAGAGGAAGTCTCCGAAACGAAAAGGAAAAAGTGGGTGGAAAAGGTGTGAACATTTTTCTTTCCTCTGAGTGCTTTGGTGCTTTTGCCAACATCTCTTTGCATCCGCCTGTCGTTCTTTTTACCTGCACTCCTCTTTCGCCTACTCCTGCCTTTCTTGTCTAGATCTCAAAAGGCAAGCTCCATCCGGTCCCAATCATCCCCCCCCCCCCCCCCCCCCCACTTACACCCACCCATGTCCGTACACTACCTTTGCTCCCTCTTCCACATTTTTATACCAGTTGCTTCATCTCTGCTTTCACACACACACACACACACACACACACACACACACACACACACACACACACCCCACATACACGCACACACACACCAGCTGCCAATTCATACTCCAGAGGAAAATATTTTGTCCAATGAAGAAGACAACTCACCGTTCCATATGTCGTCTTTGCGCTTCACTGTGACCCAACCCTTTTTGTAATTGGATCATCTCTCTTGCAGCAAACCCGACATCTGTTATTTTAGACGATTTTACCACTCCACACTTACCGTTCACATCTGTCTGATCTTATACATTTTTCTGCCAACAGAACTAATATTTTGGATCTTGAGCTGTTCCTGTCTACATGGGTTGACCCCCCCCTGAACAGAGTCCACAACAATCGCAGCATCTGTTATTCTTGGCACATTCTAAAGCCTCTGACCAGGTCTAGCTTATGCTCCTTTGGACTTTACTGTTTTCTGTTTTCACTGCTGACCTCTTCCCTGAGTCTTAAAAGAAGAAACTTTGCTTTTACACCATCTTGCCTTCGAGTCAAGCTTTTGAGACTGAATAATTACACACATTTTCACTAAGAACATCTTGGGCATACAAATGTAACAGGCTTTCTCACAGAGGACATTTTGACATATCACAGTAAAAGCACAGTTGTAGTCATAAAATCAATGATGGTTGAATTCAATTAAGCCACTTCACTACCATGGTCATGCTATTGAGTAAGCTGGCTCACTGTCACACTATCATGCCTTACTTGAATAGAGCAGATCCACCATGAATGATAATAGTAATGCCTGTGCTTTGACAAGTCAAAATGGCTCCTGTGAACATAGTCCACTGCTGTGGATAGTAAAATAAAGTTAAATTAAAGTAGCATAAATTCGAAGCACTTAAGGAAAGTACAAGTACTTGATAATTGCAACTGTACTGAAACTGAAGCTTTAGTTAAGTACAAGTTTCTAACTGCGTGATAAACCAATCTCAGCATCAAAGTTATTTTTACCTCCTTCAAGCAGGTTGTGTTTTTGTTTGTTTGTCTTTTAGCAGGATTACGCAAAAACTACTTTGAAATTTTGTGGAGGGGTGCTGCATGAACTAAGGAGGGACCCGTTCAGATCAGGTGCCATATGCAGGATTTTTTTTTAGACTCTCTTTAGCATTGGAAGATGGGATATATGCCTCTGCACCAGCGACAGCCAGTGGCTGGAGGCATTATGTTTTTAGGTTGTCCATCTGTTCGTCCATTTGTTCTTCCGTCCCATTCCCGTGAACGCCATATCTCAAGAATATCTTGAGGGAATGTCTTCAAATCTGGTACAAATCTGGTTCACTTTGACTCATGGATGACCTGATTAGACTTTGGTATTCAAAGGTCACTCTGACCTCTCAAACACGTCTTGCCTGACTTGGACACACTGATTAACTGCAGATTTCAGTGGTCGAGGTCACGGTCACGGTGGCCTAAAAACCTCTTGAATGTGATACATGAGACCAACTTGAGGGAATTTCTTCAACTTTTGCTCAGTTGTCAATTGGATTCAAAGATGAAATGATTACATTTTAGTGGTCAAATGTCACAGTGACCTCAGATGAATCTGGAAATAAAATATGTAGAAATATGTACGTGGCAACTGTACTGGTTTGAGGAGCCATACAACGCGGTAATTCTAGATCAACATTTTCTTATATTTCTGTGTGTATAATTGCAGTGTGTGTGTGTGTGAGTAATTTGATGCAGATCTAAATATAAATCTGATCTTAGTGGATCTATGTCCTCTGCTAAGTGTCATTCTAGTTTCTTAATGCAAAGTGGTTGCATATGTGTGCATTTTGTCGGGCAATCTACTGCATGGCTTATTCGTAATAGGAAACTAAAATGAAAAAAGATGTTTCCTCTTTTGCATGTACAGTTGATAAACAAACGTGTATGAAATTGACCTAAAAAGAAATTAAGTGGAGTATTTAAATATTTTGCAACCTTAGCCAACACGTTTGTTTATGCATTTTCCAAAACACCCCTGTGTGTCCTTGTGATCACCACCATGAGGTTGACGCTTGACTGCTCTCGTGGCCTCTAACAGCCCATATTTAGAGAGAACTGCATCCCGACTTCAGCACTCACATCCTACAACGTCCCAGATTCTCTTCTAGATCACTAGACTCTTAGATCACTCCGCAGACCCTCTTGGTTAGTACATGTCGCACATGATGAATACGGGTGATTAGCAGATGTAATGACCTCTGCTGTGTGCATACAAATCAGAGCACCTCTGTCTAACCTGCTGCTTGCGAAAGCTACAGTCATGCTCTGAGGTGTGTGTTTGTATGCTCCGTGTTAACGCATAAATAAGTCACATGAGTTACTAACACACCCAGATATCACTGCAGTATATTCCACTATCTCTACAGTCATATCTTACAACGTCAGGGTATTAGCGAAGGCAGCATCAGCGTGGTAAATTGTGTAACTGTGTCATCTCAGCAGTTCTTGGGGATGTGAATAATGAAGGATGTTTACATGAAAGTGCAGCTAATGGAGGCACCGCATGTGGTCTGTGTGGGTGTGTGTGTGTAGGTGGATCGAGTTGGCTGATATACGATTTGCGTCCATGCTTGTTGTTTGCTGATATGTAATTTGCATGTTTGTGGGGTGATGTGTGAACATGTATGAATATGTGTGCGGTATAAATACATGCTCATGTATGAGGTACATAAACACCATGAAGAATTCTACGTCTTGTTGCCCAGTCCCCACTGGCTGTTTATGTTCTCTCGTTCTCTTCTCCACACACACACACACACACACACACACACACACTTGCACACACTTGTGTCCATCCTTCCACCTCCATCATACTTCTCTCCACGGACCTGCCAGAAAAATGGGCGTCTTTTAAATGGCCCACTCAGCATGGCGAGATGACTCGCTTATCATCAAGGTCTGCACTGTGTGTAGACGTCACACTCGCACACAAAAACATTAACACACAGCAGAGGATTTGTGCAAGGCTATGCATTTGCATACACACATATATTCACATGCCACCTAGCTCTTCATGCATGTTTTCCTGCACATAGTCAGATTCACACACACACACACACACACACACACACACACACACACACACACACACACACACACACATCTGCCTGCTCTGAAGCACATTTCTCATCCTCATTTTTTCCACTGCACACTTCCTCCCTCTCCCACCCTCCTTGTGTTACCCTGTCTGCCCCATAGGGGAGATTTCACACAGAGTGAAATACAGCATTGCCAACATATGTCTCCAGCAATCAATTTATGCCACAGGGCTCTCTCTTGGCTCCCTCCGCTTAATACACTGCCACAGAGGGCTGCGCAGACCGTCTTGGCTCTATTCTCATCATGTTTTCGGGCAGAATTACTCTAAAAAGAAGTATTTGCATTACTCTGAGTGACTTTGTGCTTTATTCATGAGCGTATTGACAAATGACAATAAGCAGCCGGCGTCAGCGATTGTCAGGAGAGTTACTGAAGCAGACGGTTGTGTTTGATGTGCTGCCTTTCATTTATGACTGCAGTAATATGGGAATAGTAATCGCTAGGGCAAAGCAGGTGAGTTAAAGTAAGAGCTGTTTATTTTTTGGGAGGGGTGTGTGTGTGTGTGTGTGAGAGAGAAATTGTGATGGCGCACATCAAAAAGAGCCATCTGAATTGCTTCTGGCATCTTCCCTTAGTATTTTGCTTTTAAGGTAAAAATGTGTCGCAGAAATTGTAATGATCTGTCCTGTGCAATGTTTTGTGTTCCGTGTCGCCCTGCAGCACGCCAGTAATTTCTGTGTTTCAGCACCAGTGGAGTGGACAGTTCCCTGCGAATTTCCCCTATTTTGGGCTTTTTTTTTCTCCTTCCAACAAAATAAATGTCCACTTTCAGGGTGAGGGCAGCAATGCATTAAGAACACAAGGCTGAGGGAAAGGGGGAGGAAAGAAGGAGAGAGATTAAGTGAAAGAGTGGGGAGATAATCTAACACAGGTGGCTTTTTTCTGAGGGGAAATATGTCTCAGCACTGATCTGAGCAGTGATGTAGGATCATTAATTTGCCTACTTCTTTTCTGTGCTCCTGCTGAAGCCCGCCGTTTCAGTCGATTGCCTTTAGCCATTAAGACAAGAGGCAGGATGGAGGGAGGAAAAGTGGTGAGGAGACGAAGAAATGAAGCACAGATTTATGTGGACATGCATGCATACCTACAAATAAAACACACAAAGGGTTTGTAGAGATACACACATGCCAGCTACACAAAGACATTGATTCCTTTCAGTCTGGCACATGCTTCTGGATGTCGGCCTAATCGCAGCTCCTGTGCAAAATGGAATGCTCAAATAAAGAGCCGGATGGACTGATGGACTGTCTTCATTATGTTCCAGCTCGTCTCTGCAAACCACGGGGAGGAGATGTGGAGGTTGGAGAGGTTTTAAATCACCATAATCCCTTACCAGCGCCGTTTCACTCTTGGTTTTAAGTTGTCTCTCCTTCCTCGCATCTCTTCCTATTTGTCCATGTCAAGCTACCCATGTGAGGAAAATGGGTGCCCTTCACTGTGAAATAACCTCAGCCTTTCTCTTCAAATAACAGAAAGAAAAAGAGAAAAGGTCACTGCTGCGGTTCTGCAGGGCTTCCAAACCAATCAGAATATCCCACTGTACCATGCATACATTTATAAGTGGCAGGGACCCCTGCAGATGCCTCCCCTCATTGACACAGTGGTGTTATTCAAGGCTGTAAATGCTCCTATCAATTAGCGGCGGTCTAAGAATTGCTTAGGGCAGCAGAACTACACCTCGGTGATTCAACCTGTCATCTTTTATAGATGTTGCTGAGTCCAAGGCGTGCCGGGCCTCAGAGGTACCAGCGAGCCAAGTGGTCAGCTGTGGAATTCACTCTTCCGAAGGGCTCCAATATAGCAGGGGGAATATTAAGCAATGGAGTGTCAAAATGTGAGGCTTGGCTAAATAACAAGGTCACTATTATTGCATGGGCATTGTTGATATTGATGGGGCCGAGCGATCTTGGTGGAGATGTGCGGCTTTTCCGAGCTTTTATCAGGTCCAATTACACGAACTGACATGGATTGTGTTTTAACCAGAAATGAAAACAAATTAGTGCAGCCTCAATGATATTAAAAAACATAATTTTTAAGATAAATGTGTCATTAAAACATTCTAAATCAACCCTGCCTTTTCAGAGGAGTAACAGCTCTTTGTTAACTGTGAATTCTACATCTCTGCTCACTAATTACACGTGGGAGTATCAAAAATAAACTATAATTCAAAAAATTACAAGCTTAACTAAAGAAAGTACATTTGAATTGAACCGCTGATAATTACGGATTAATCTTTTTCATAAACGGGAGCAAATAAATAGCCCTATTTTAAGAACAGTTATTCACAAAAGACACAAAAGATGTGACTGAAGCTGAGTACACAAAACAATAATACCTATTGGCAGTGATAATAACATTCAAGGGGTGTGATAAATACAATGAATCGAGTAAAACCAGTCATGATCCAAACCTTAGGGGTTTATCAGTAGGGCATTTATCCGGCCTGCCCACTGACTATTGTTCCCCACACCCAGCTTGACATCCCCACAGAAGCCATTGTTATGAAGGTCACTTTACAGAGAAAAAAAATGAAAAGGGTCTCATTGCAGAAAGTTCAGGGTGAGGACCTCCGCTTCATTCAGCTTCGCCTGCATTATGCTCCTGTGGATGGCATACACTATTCACCAAGTACAATGCAATGTAGCCTCTGCAGACCCCAGTTAGCCAGCATGAATGAGGCGACCTGCCAAGCCATTGGTACTTTGTGAAAAAAAAGTTACCCAAAGTTGTGTATCAGCTTCCTGGGAGGCAACACACTTCAGATTCAAGTGTGTGGACAGGAAAATGTTTATTCTCTTATACCAAATTAGTGGCTGACTTAAAAGTTTGTGTGGTTTTGTATTTTGTCCAAATAAGTTGTGTTGGCAAATGTGTGTGTGTGTGTGTGTGTGTGTGTGTGTGTGTGTGTGTGTGTGTGTGTGTGTGTGTGTGTGTGTGTGTGTGTGTGTGTGTGTGTGTGTGTGTGTGTGTGTGTGTGTGTGTGTGTGAGTGAGAGCGATGAGCGAAAACATTTGATGCATCAGTTCTTGACACATGCACGGCTAACAAGTTTTTAGTTCAGCCCATTTTGAGAAATTACATTTAAAAAGTGTGGCAAAATGTGATAATACTTTTTTAGCATCACTTCAATGACACTACAGTACATTGAATTTTGTATCAATGATTTGGATATCCACGTGTTATAAAAATGAACCATGTACCATAGCTGGAGTAAATATCTTTTGGCTCATGACCATTGTGAGAAATCTGCTATCCCACTCCCACACACACACACACACACTTGTGGGACATTAATGAGGAAGCCTCTTCAGATCTCCAGCTCTGAGATGAAGTGTAATGACCGTGTGAATGAGTGCGTGTGTGTGCGTGTGTGTGTGTGTGTGTGTTTGTGGACGGTTGAGGACCTTGTTCACGTTTCATAAAAGTTCTGCATAGACATGGGACAGCTCCGACTCTCTGCTTTCAATTAAGCTGGTAATGAGCTGACATTAAGGTCAAGCATGGACAGTGGTGCAGTGGGGCTGTACACATTAATCAAAAGAAGCTTCTCACAGTGGCCAGTGAACATTATTAAATACACTATTCAAATTTTTCTGTGTTACAACTAAACCTATATATGGTACCAATAAAATATCTCTGCCAGTATATCAGGCCAGTGGAATTTAACGGTGTATTGACGAATATATATATTTTTATTTAAAGTAGTAAAGTCTAAATAGCACTTTTCAGATTGAAGGGGTATCTGGGGGGGTTTGGACGAATGTTTTATTAATTGATTATACACTTATTACTGTCCTGACTTTAGCAAGTTGACTTTATTCAGACATTAAACAGCTACAGCTCAATGTAATATTGACACAAGACTCACTGAATAAGTTATTGCCGAATGCACCAGCCCATCACCCCTAAAAAAGATATTGGTTGATAGATGATGGATATACAAATATACATCATTATTCTCAGGAAATGGATTTCAAACCCCGATGTTGCTTAGAGTCTCCTGGCACAGAGGCTTGTGTACAGACGTCACATCAGGACCAGCTCCAGTCGCGTCTGTACCTTAATTCACATTCAGCATCTACTTTAAACTCTTGAGGGTTGGTGCTCCAGTGACAGATTTGTCATTTATTTCAGTTAATGCATTTACTGAGATATTCTTACATTTATACAAACCTAGAAGTTCCGGTTTTCGCTTCACGGCTCTATAAACATCAAACCAACAGGAACAAGCTCAAAGATAGATTTCGACCAACAGCGATGTTTTCACTGACTCCAGGAGAACAGACATCCTTTTGTATGTTTCCGATGCTCCGTTCAGCTCAGGTAGCTTGATGTGATAATGAAGTGACAAAACACGAGGGGCTGATGCAGAGGTCTGGGCAGAAGTCATATTTTGGATGGGCTTGTAAAAAAGTGAGTGGCCGTCTTTTCCTACAAAAAGGGACTCATAGAAACTTCAAAGTAGAAGTAAAAAAAAATGATACAATTATTTTTGCAACAATCTGCATTACAAAGGCATTGCCGATACAACGGAGCTCAGTCTGAAAAAGGGTGCACACACCAGTGTGGACATTATAACCCATTCATTCCAACTGCATGGCCTGGATGTTAAAAACCTTATTGATGTTTTAATGGGCCACTAATGGGGCAGGATTTCTGCCAGTGGTACCGATAGTCAGTGTGACTGTGTTGCTTCAGCACTATTATCAGCTCACGGATAGCAGCAAATGCGCAGGCACTGTTTGTCTGTGGGAATCACATTCCAGAGGCTTCCCATAGCTTCTCATAGTTCTGTTTTATTCAGAAATATGTGTCTCTTTCATAGGATTTTGGTAATATGTATTTTGATCATAGTTGGCTGAGGTGGGCCAGGGAGTAATGTGGATGGGCTGGTGCCACCCTGGCACATTACTGGCTCAGCGTCTCAGATGATGGCACATGTTGCCCATTTCTTGTCTAAATCCAACACATGGAGTGTTTCACCCTCAGCCAAATGTCTGACATGGAGACTCTCTGACCCTTCTGCCCTTTTCATACTGTACCACACCCACATCTCTCCCCAAGAGCAACTGCTACACATAACATGGAGTAAAGATACAGAATCTATCTGCCATAACTGCTGTGTCGTGCATTATTCGAGCACAGGGTTAAAAAGGAGCCTGAGGAGGAGAAGTTGGCAAGGGTGCCAGCTACCCCAGCACTTTGACGAGATTACCCCGCCACCCAATTCAATTAGAAGCCCACTTTAGTCACCACTCACCCCTTCAGGGTTTCCATAATCATAACAGATGGCTCTCTAGGAGACACCGACCATCTTTCACCTCCAAGAGGCCTGAAGAGCAGCCGAGCTGGAGAACTCATAATGGCACAGCAGTGGATCATGCTGAGTCTTTTTCACTCTTTTGTAGCTGATGATGTGTGTGGGGCACAGAAATACTGCTTAAATAGAAGTGAAGGCACAGTCAGTTTTACAAAAATAAACCTAAAACTGCGAAAAAAAAGTCCAGAAACAAACAGGAAAAAAAACCTGCATGTGAGTAAATGTAAGTAGATTAACCTACTTATGTGTAAGAATTAAACATGCATTCATTCAGGTGTAAACTTGATTGACTTGACAGACTGACACTTCATTGTTTCACGTTTTATAGGAACTGGGCTGTTGTAATACCCACTTCATTTTTTCTTTGATCTCGCTGTCAGTTCGCTATATAACACAGCAGAGCGATCAGCAGTGATTTGACATTGATACAGAGTTGTTTCGAATCGTAAGCTCTGTTCAAGGCATATTTCTTTTCGTTGCAGTGTTCTATTCTGGATAATTTGTACGACTCCTAGCTGCCCACTGCCAGTGGCCAAAATGAGCATGAGGGAATTCCTTTAAATCTGGTACAAACTTTCAATGTTTTTCTAAATTTTAACCAATTGTCACTTGGAGTCAGACTGATGATGAGACATCACTGGTCAAAGCAGAGGCATTCAACAGCAGGGTGGTATTTGTAGTTTAGAAATAAATTCTATATGATGACTGTCATGGGACTCTAGAGTAATTCACTTTTCTTGGTTTAAGTGTGACTATTTTTGTTTGTAATGTTTATAATTTTATACGATAGAACTATTGGATTAAAGAACACATTCAGGGTTCTAAATATAAAAAAACACAACATTGCTGATTTCCAGGTGACTGAATGTACTGTAAACAACCTCCTTCCTCAGTGTAGTCTATCTAGAATTAGCAGGAAAATAGAATGAAACTCAGACAATCATGGTAAGATTAATGATGTATTAGCTACATTATTAGCTACGTTTGTAACAGATTTGACAACAGAATATAGCATCAAGGGTAGACGATACAGAGGTGTATGAACAGTGTAAACACAACAGAGACTGCATTTTATGCACATACAAACACATAGGCCTATTGTATGAAAGCAATAAGTATTTACACACCACATAGCGTGCACATGGGTAGAAATCATTCAGTTTGTTCTGTCTGAATGTCAGAATGTCAGACAAGTCGTGCACGTCTTGCTGAAGTTCAGGTTGGTCAGTAAACAGTTCCACCACGTGCATGTTAGCTTGACCCAGCACGAACCTGCGGGGTGCATTCGATTTGAGTCACTTAGTGTGCCACTAGAGCGGTGAATTAAATCAGAGATTAATTAATGTGAGCGAAACACTTTTGAAAGTTATGCTGAGGTACAATAATGCTAATCATCCTCCCCAGAACGACACTATTATTAACTGTGTAGCATTTTTGTGCATTTATTTGTGCTGTTCACAAACTGCCATCGGCCCGGCCTCTGCTGAATTGCTCTCTTTTCTTCCATTGTCACAGCTTTTCATGACTGGTTAACATGATAAAACAGCGCTGTCGTAGAAAGCATGACAGCATATGCTGATCCTAGCATTTTCCTCAAAGCACCATCGATGGCTTTGGAGAAACAAGTGTCGCGATGGACGCTGCATGATGTCATTTTCCATTTTCGCTTAGTTTTCCTTTTGTTGACAGTGACAATAGAGACAAAGTTGCTATTCTGCCCTGAGCCAGATCTGGATGTTCACCCAATTGTTCCTACAGAGTTTATTTTGTGCCTTTTGTTCGTATTCCATCGTATTATCAACAAGTAGTGACTGTTTGCTCACTCTTAGCATCCTGATACAAATATCCCTTTGTGCGATGCCTGAAGGCTTCCCCATTTTTTTCCCCCTTGTTGAGGAAATGTGGTCATATTCCCATTGGCAGGGAATAACAGAATACAGACGAGTAAGTAAATCCCAAAACCTGACAACCAAGTGGACCATTAGTGTCCTGATCCGGCATCGAACTCGAACTGAAATGCCTCCAGAGATAGTTTCCTTTTTTTTGCGTGTGGAATAGCTCACTCTATTTTTCATGTAAACTGAGAAATCCCTCCGTGTGTGTGGCTCATGCACAATGAATGAAGCCCCAGTCGTGTCATTTCAAAATAAATGCTTTAAATAAGCAACACACTGGTCCCTTTGTGGCGCCCCGGGCTAAGGCACATGTCCTCACGTCATTAGGACTCTGTGTCCAGCTCCAGAGCCCTGTCTAATACCATCCCTGATTTCTTCCTCATGTCTCCTCCTCTTACTCCACACAACATGACTTGAAAAGCAACGGAAATGGCATGAAACTTTATATATACATAAAAAGAGTGCCCTGCTGATGGCTGTGTACTGTATGGACTCAGCATTGTGACTTCTTTTCACACGAGGAATCATGTTTCCCCCGCTGAGGGAGAAGTTGGCACGAAAGTGCCTCTCAGGTCTTTTTGTTTTGGTAAAATGAGAATGTTCAGAGAATAGAAAGCAAGCATCCAAACAACAAGCGGATCAGGGATATCACTCAAGCCTTTTGCTTTTTCAGTACCTCTTCACTTTTCTCTTTTTTTCCTTGAACACAGATAATATGCTATTGTGCTCACGTTAATTGTTTTCAATCTCATTCCAAGGTAAGACACAAACAACAAATGCCTTTGTGTTGCTGGCACAAGTTATTCGAGACCTGGAATGAACTGCACAAGAGGAGTGAGGCAGCAATCATCTTTCTCTCCACAGTTTGTGTGAGTGTACTGTATGATCAAAGCGGCTCTACCCCACCATGTGCTGATCCATCCTCGGCCAGATAGAGCTACTTAGTCCCCATAATGTCCTGGGGTCCCCTCTCATTGCTGCCTTTGAATCCCGTCACAGATAACGCTGCAGATTATATGCCTCTCCTGAGTCACTTTCAAGTTGACTGTACTCCAAAATCTCCAAATCTCTCAATCTGACTGCACACACGTCGGCAGTGAGAGTGGAACTATCCAGGCTCCTATCTGACTCTGTTGTTTCTGTTGGTGCACCAATGTGCGGAGATTTCGTATGCCAAGAAGTTAATTTGGAGAGACATAGTTGCTTCTGCAGAGCTAAAGTGCTAAAGTCCTTGACAGGTGATAAGAGGGTCATTTTATATAAAATTATTAGATTATTAGCAAAAATGAAGAGCCATCAATGGTTTCATTCATAGTAAACCTTCATACAGATCTATCTACAACTTTGCCTTTAAATACTTAACACGAATCCTGGAATTTAGACCTAAGAATCTGATTCAACAACCACATTCCATGCAGTTATGAGACTGTGACTTTAGTGTTTAATGTGACCACACTACCAGTTTTTTTGTATTTATTAATATTTGGGCCATATTGACCTCTAGGTGAGAATTTCCCAGTAAAAGCAAATTGGTAGAGCACTGGAAAAGGATATTTGCCATTTTTAACCTTTTTTGTGATTTTTTTTTAAAAATTTCATTGAATTAATAAACTAAGAAATAAGCCCTTTTGCTTATTAATTTGCTGATCTATAGATAACCTTAATTACAAAGTAATTCATTATTTGGTGTTGTGATGAGAATTAACATAAACATTGTAAAACAATATATCAGCTAAAATACCATCCATCAATAAATCATAGAATTTACGAAGAGGTTTGCAAAAACAACATTAAAAAGTGATTGTGTATAATTTTTAAATACATTAAATAATTGACAAATTAGAAACTGTTATTTAAAAGTCTGCTTGAAAATACAGTTCTAAAAAGAAGGAAATAACTAGATTGATTAAATTTAGAATACAGATTTTAATCAGTCATTTAAAAGGGCAATTTCAATCCCTATTTTAATTTCCATATTTATGCTACGTTTCCTTTTGCTTAGTCATGTACATCAGCCTCTCCATTTAGCCTCTGCACTTGCTGATTTGTGCTTGCGTTGTGACTTATGACCTGGGTACGGGAAGGAGCAGGTCATAGAGAAATAATTGTGCATTTGCATGTGACATGTCAAGCGATAGCCAATCAAAAAGCTTGATGCATCCTTTGGCTCATTTACATTGTTTTACCTAATTTGTCCCCATGCAAGGCTCAAACTGTCATGGAGAGACAAAATGATGAATATGCTTTCTTTGATGTGTCGGTGTCAAAGTGCCTGAACATGTGTGAGTAGAAGAAAAGTTAAAGTGTAAGATTAGGGTTTTCTTAGTTGAGAGACATGAGACAGACGGACCGTGATGGCAAACGTCCACCTCCTGAAAATGTGTAAGACGAGATGAGCAACAGTGTTCTTGATCTGTAGCTGAATATGCTTCCTATGGCCATGCAGTGTGAAAAGCAATTCTATTTTGTGAATTCTAAGAATACAGATATAATGTCAAGTGAAATGTTATAACTAAGTATCAGGTGTAAATTGTAATCTAATGTATACATTTGCATTGAAATGTTAATGACCATCTTTGCTTTTTCCTGTACCTGCTGCAATCATTTGAATCTTTCAGAGGTTGGAGTACCACATTTTCACACTTAATGTGTTCCCCAGACATAAATGGTGTATGTGGGGGACGGCCTGTGGATATGGTGAAAAGTGCAGTCCATGATGAAGCAGGTTCAAAAAGTGTGCACTCACTGTCTTTTTTAAATAATCATCCTGACTGTTGCAGCTGTAAAACTGCATTTTAAAATGTGAGGAATCAATGGGCGCCTCAGTTCGAGAGTAAAAAATCTCTCTGGGTGCATTAGGTGTCTGCGTAGAGGACCCATTTCTGATTCCAGACAGTGTCACTGGAGCAAATTACACCACGCTATGCCACATCGGCAACTGAATTAAATCCCTCGACGCTACACATCACAAAGCCAAGGACATTACTATCTATCAGGTCCCCACCCACTGCCAAACTATAACCGTCCTCTTCTCAATTCTAGCTCCGTTTATTAATGGAGACTAAGCGGCACACCATGCAAGTGTTTCCAGATACTAATGGTCCTGTTGTCTGGCCAAGGAGGGAATGAGCCCGAACTCTGTCAAATTTAATCTTTTAATAAGGTTTAATACTTAAGAGTGTGAAAGCCTCCGTCGTCCTACTCCCTTACCCGTTTCTTATCCAGGCCCGGGCCGCTGCTCCCCTCTATCGTGCAAGCTCGCCGCAGCAGAGCTTTAGCTTCACCCTGGATGTGTCAGCACTCGGTGGATGTGGCGACTGAGAGGCAAAGGAAGATGAGGATTGGTGAAGTGGTGGGAGGCGGGGGGGGCTGGGTTGAGCACAGGGCCTTGTTAATGGGTACACAATGTGCCGAGAGACAAGAAGCGGCGTACTCCAGCCGGCGGTGCTGTCATCACAGAGGGAGAGACAAAGTGGGATGGTGTGGGAGAGAGAGAGAGAAGGAGAGAGGGAGGGTTATTATTTCCCCACTTCGTTTATCGGTTATCATTGGCGAGCACACAGACACAGGAGGACCACAGCCTTGAACACAAACTCAACACACACGCCGGCAGGGACACGGATTGACACACACGCCTGCAGACACACGTTCAGGTACGCGGGCCATGAAAGACTTAAAAGAAATGAAGGGAATGAGCAGACACACATTCACACACACATGCACACAGGATGCATGGTTAAGTGAGTCTCCTAAATCACAAGCCAGTATTCAATTCATTAGGGAGCTCATAGCAGCTGTTCTTGTCTAACCACATCAAGGCAAAGATGTAACACATGAATCTAACTCCGAACACTTAAGATAAGTCTGCTTTTCTAAGAGACGGGGGAATTCGCTCAGCAATAGTCTGCCCAGAAATTGGTTTTAAACCCTAAGTCATAAGTATCATTAAGCCAGCAGTGTCGTCCAAATGAAATCAAAATCAATTTATTCTCATAGGCAATCCAAAAATGGAAAAGAAATAGTGAATTTAGTTCTTGATGGCAGCAGTCTATGCAGTCCTCGAGTGAAACACATAATTGTACCATTGCTTGCAGTTAGCTACAGTAATTTTATGTCATTAGTTGAGCTTTGTCAATGTGAGCTAGAGGTATGTGTTCATCTTCCTATGTGGAGTGGTTGTGATGATTCATTTGAATTTTTATAGCCTATAGCTTATTACTATTGAGGTTGTATTTCCTTAGCTTAAGCCTGAATGGGGCAAGAAGCACAAGCAGTCAGAGAATCTGACAAATTGCAGAGAAGCTCAACAATTTATCCAGAAAACTTAAAAAAATACCTTGGGTTGTTTTTATCTTATAACCAAGTATCAGGGTCAGTTAAAGAGAAACAAATCAGAGATTTTGAGAATAAAGTGGTGATTTTACAAAGAAAGAAAAAGAAAGTTACAATTTCATGAGGATAAAGTTGCAATATTAGTTATTCTGTCATTTTACAGGGGTAATAGCCTGTCGTTGACGTTAGAATGAGGAATGTGGCCATCTTGTTAAGTTAAGGTTTCACAAATGACAAAAAAATGCTTTTGTCACATCAGAGCCAAATAATTAAAGAATCAGGACGTTTAAACGATTTTGTAAGAAACTGTCTATCCTGACGAAAGAACCACAAAGACTTGGAGTAAATTGCCTGTTTAGTGGAGGAGGACATGTTTGGTAGTGGTAGATTGCAAGGCAATCATTTCTTACGTCTGCATGATGTGTAGTTTCTCAACAAACAGTGAGATTGATGGCTAATCACGATTTTGGCCATACTCATCATATGTAGTTATAAAATTAGCACCAAAGTAATTCCTGAGAAGTAGGGGAAACAGCACCAACACTAAAGCAACACCTGCCAGGCTTAGAAATGCTCAAACCATCTAATGATTTGTAAACCAGCAAACATTTCAGCTAGATTACCTTAACAAGTGCTATTAGGAGCTCAGACGTAACTAGAACATAGCAAAAGCATCACCAATAAACCTGCCGTGCACAAGAAAAACTTGCACGCACAGAAATCTGTAAATGTTCACAACAGACTGTTTATCAGACTGTTATCTGTCTCTTTCAGATAAATGTGTTAATTAACATAATCCATCCATAATGTTGATTCTGTGTATATATAATAAACTCTTCACCGATGACATGTTTGATTTGCGTTTCGATAATATCCACAAACTATAACTAACGCACAACTACAGATTATTTAGTTAGGAACTTTTTTCCAGCTCGGTGGTCTTCAATTTTTTACCAACTTTAACCGAAGAGCTTTAGTTGCTTAAACCTAACCTCACATTGATCTGGATTCGAAGCCCAGTCTCTACAAACTATAAAAAGTTTCATTAAAAAAGGCTTTTCATAAAGTAGGGTATGTTTTATTATTTAAGTTGGTAAGAAATAAATCCTCTATACATACATACTTGTAGCGGTTAACTTTAATTCAACAACATTTTCTCAAGAGCTTCATAGCAATACATACTGTTATCTACATTTCCTATACATGTCACGCTCACTGTAGAAAATCCCTGCACTTGAGCGCCATCCAAGAAAAAACTAAATGAGAGGCGTTGGCCATATTTATGATGAATGTTTTTGTGCCCTGATTCCACAGCAGCGTTCAGATTGCCTGTATTAGGAAAGAATTACGCTCTCATCAAGTTTCATATGTCCAGAAACCTGCTCTCATCTTGGGCCATAAATAAAATGCAGAATTCACCAAAATATATAGCACCGGAGATTACGGCAGCTTCATTATTTTGTGACTGTTTATTGCTCTTTTCCAAGTGATGGATTGCTTTAAAAACGCGATGGATAGATGAAGAAGAGGATAGAGGATGGAGGAAGAAAATGTTAATGAAAGCAGTCACTCACTTTGGGAGACTATAAATCATCTGTCCTTTTTATTTAGAGTTCAAAAAAAAAAAAAAATCCCTCCGGTCAGCCTCATTGCTTGGTTCGGTGATCAAATGTTCCGCCCACTTTGCTTTTCTTTGCTTCTCTTTTATAGAGTAGTGCAAAAGAATGGAACGGTGTCAATGCACTGACAAAATGAGCCACTGCATTTTAGAGCACTTTCATTGAACTGGTAGCTCATCCCCAGAGAAGCTCAAACTGTTCAACTTGTTCAGTCAGGTGCATTGTTTCCGTATAGCTGCAAATTTGTGTACAGCCGGAGCGACTGTTGCCTTTTGTTTTGGATTTCACCATCCTCCCCAACCTCGGGAGAGACAGGTTAGATACTTTTAACACGCAATCCTTCTTGGCTTCCACACAAATGCCAAGAAAAAAAAGTCTCCCGGAGCCAAATGGCACCAATTTTCTGCCTCCACAAACTTCTTATTCCAAAGAAGCAATGCTGCCAAACAGATTAATGTGAAAGGACACATACTGCGGCGCACACATAACACACAACACCAGATAAAAAGTGAATTTTCTCCTGATTGGTTCTGGGGTGGTTAGAATTCAGAGCACCGTGTTTAAGAATAAAGAATCAACTGCTGTTTGCGGCTCACACACTGTGCACTCTCTGATTAACTGAAGCAAAGGCTCTGTGTTTATACTCAACCGTCAAAGACAATAAGCCCGTGGGCAACATGGTGGGTTCAGTCTGGTCGAGGATGCGGGTGTGGTGGGGGGTGTTGAAAGGTTGCCGGGAGAATGACAATGAAGGGAAGGTAAATAACACTGAGGATACAGGGGATGAGAGTGGAGAAATATGTGGGACTGCTTTTGTGTGTGTGTGTGAGAGACAGACCGTGAGACATGCCTCCTCCAGTGCTGAGGGCAGCAGGTTCTTGGCAGAGCCAGCACTTTCGTGGGTGGAGAGAAGAAGACCAGGACGAGAGCGTGGGGGAGATGAAGGAGGAGGGGAGGGGGAATAGAGGTTTTGGCTGCAGCACTGGTGCCCGGACATGTGGCGATGGCAGGGTCATGTCAGGCCTGATTTGCTGCAGTCTCTGACGGAGGTTGACCTTGATCACTCGCTGCTTTTAACCGACTCTGCGTGCTCTGTGAACAGCGCACCGACACGTTCCCATGCTCACTCCCTGGGGCAGCGGTCAGCGGGAGGCGGCCACACTTGTGCACTTCACATACAAACACACACATGCTGCTTGAAGTTAGTGGACCTGGCACTACAGCAAGATGTGTTAAAGGGTAATAGCAGCCAATTAAAATAACACTTTTTTCCCAGTCATATCAACCAATGCCAATAGGTTTGGATTTATTAAGCTGTGAGATGTCTGACAATTCTGCTGCCACACAAAAAAGGAAGTAAACTGATACTGACATTAGTGCTTAAAAGTCTCATGTTTCCAGAAACTATTCAAGTGTATTTTTCATAATGCTGTGATGATTCAATAATTAGCACATTTGACACTAATTTCAGCATAAGGATACTGTGTTCCACTTCATTTTGTTGGTAAGTTATATTCATAAAATTGTTACCCTAGTGTAAAATATAATTAATACAATTTGAAAAATAAGTGGTAATATTAGAGGAACTTAAACAATTAAGAAAATATTAATACAGCCACAAACAACATGTCATAACAGCACTTTAATTATTTCAGCGATCGCATGATTCAGAACAAGGATCGAAAAGACTGGTCTTGACCCTTATTAACATCCATTACCCCTCATTTTTAACTAGATCTAATTTTAAGCTCAAGCACTCATCTGACATGAATTCATTTAAAGGGTTATGGGCATTTGGGCTTTGAGGGGTTACCCTGTTGTGTTCTCCTTTTCAGGACAAATTGGTGTGAAGATGCACACAAACACACACACACACTTTGTCATCCTATCTAGTGGTGAATGAATCTGAAAGGATAGTCGGGACATGAGGCACCTGTGGTGGTGAAGGTCACACATCAGAGTGCTTCCTGAAGGACACGGGAAAGTGATCCTGCCTTTAAAAAAACCCCACTGACAACACATTAGCTGGTGCCCGGGGAGCAGCAGTAATAACACACACACACACACACGGACTCACGTTTGTACATCTATCTTAGTGAGGACATTTATTGGCATAATGCATTCCCTAGCACCTCACCCTAACCTTAGCCATCAAAATGCCTTACCCTAACCCCCCAAATCTAAAACCCTCAAACAGCCCATTAAAAGTGGGTGAGAAAGTAAGGACTGGCCAAAATGTCCCCACTTTCCCGAAATGTCTTCACTCCGTAGGTTCTAGGCTCAAAATGGTGCTCACAAAGATATGTGTGCAAGAACACACACACATACACTTGCAGAGCTGTTCAGGGGATCCTTTTTCACCAGTAAACATGTGATTTTTGAGAAACCCTCTCAGATTGCACACATGGTCCATATATATATATATATATATATATATATATATATATATATATATATATATATATATATGATGCTAGGATTTTGCCTTTTTGTTGAAGCTGTTTTAGACACAGTGTAATACACACCACACTTATGCAAACATACCAATCAATAATCAAATCCTATTCTGATCCTCTTGTCCCCCTTCCCGCTTTTGTGTGAAAACACCCCACAGTGTGGCCTTGATTGTAAAAGTGGCTGTGTGTGTGCAGCACACCTCATTTCAGATGCATTTTCTTCTACAGCTTTCTGAAAGCCAGTCGGCCTGATGAATGCCTTTGTTGTTTAAAAATGCTGCTGTTGTCCAAGCCCACGTTTTGAGATAAATGTCGAGCAATTTTGTGAACGAATTGGTCCCAGCATTTTAGGATAAAAGAAGACTGTGTAAGCCAAGAGTTTTCAGCTTTAACAAGGGAAAATAATAATAATGGTGGATGATTTGACACTTTGATCACCTGGCATTCATGTAAGGTTATGTACACAGCTGGAGAATAGGGCACATACCTCGGATAACACTTTACCTTTTCACATAGTCCAAAGCAGATGTTCAAAAATATTTTGTTTTAAATGCAGTTTAGAGGAAGATATATATCGCCAAATATTTCAAAGATTTATTACTGCATAAACATTTAATTCAATGTACACAAGTAGTTCAGAGTGAGACCTTTCCATTTGCTCTGCAGTCTGCTTCGTTTCAGGGGTAAAATATGACACGTTTTTCTCCTCTATACATTTATGCCAGGTAGAGAAATCCTCCACAGGCAAAATGTAACCAGAGCTCATACATTATGATGCATAGCTGTAACATAAACTGGCCAGTAATTAGAGCCAGTTCTACATCATTGGAATTCTACACTGTGCTTCAACATTGTAGGAGTGAAGAGTCTGTCGTCTCTTTAAAGCAAACACATAGTGATGTTGATAATTTTTTGACAGGTGCACAAGTCTAAACGCCTCCCAACATAAATGGATCCATCCAGATCTGACACCTAAAGCACTTAAAATACTCTTGGGTGTTAAGCACGTTGAGAGCAGTCTTTTACTGTATCTGCAAGGCAAAAGAAGCAGTAGAAGCACATGCAAAAGCATTGTTATTGTTTCTTAATTTTACAACATAAACCTCTATCTGTCAATTTTCTGACACTAATTCCGGTTGGCACCCCACTGGGAGCGAGTAAGGTAGCCACATACGTCCCTTTATCCCATCAACGTTTACCAGCAAGAGAGTTATCATCTCACCAGCTTGTTCCTTTATTCCTCATCTTCTAGCTGGACAGTGAAGGCAACACACATGTGCCTTAAACCTTCCAATTCTAATGACCAGCAATAGTAACAAGAAGTTGGGTTTAAATGGACTCGGCAAAACTTTTTAACCCACCAAGCAGAAATAGATTAATGTGCAAGGCTGCCACTTAAACAAGAAACATTTGAAGCCTTTTCACGAAATCTTTGGCACCAGCCTTCCACCTCATCTTCCTGTGCTGCAGGTGCAGGTTCCTCTTATTGCTGTGATGACCTTGTAGCTGTTCCCAGTGATCCAGACCATGATTTGATGAAAGAAATATTGTATTTGTGAGAAATCTTTGGTAGTGTAGATTGCATAGAGAGAAAGGCAAAAGACACAGCACCAAACAGTTGATAGAAAAAAACATTATTCCCTTGTCTTATTTGTCTGTTCTATTGTTTTACATTAAATAACAATAGAAGAGAAACCAATACATACCTTTTGGCATATGAGTGCACATGCCCTGATACTTCCCAGCACTCGGTAATGTTCTGAAAAGAGAGAATCATTTTTAATAGATGTTCTAACAGGCATCAAGATGGTGGTGATGACAAAGCCAGAAAAAATACCCCACACACACTTAATAGATACACTTAATATTTCACACATAACTTTGAGAATACTGTAATTTCATCTGTGTATTTTGCTGTGAATCGCACGCGGTACATGGAGAAAACAGGCGAGACCTCGACCCTCCAGAAGAGCAGCGCAGCACATGCTTCTGCTAGACTGTTAATCAAAAGCCCTGCCAGCTCCATCTTCGTCACAACAGTTCGATACAATGTCCACTTTACTGCTGACACTGCACAGGATCCTGCTATTGGTCTCCCAATCCATCCTACTCTAACTCATGAATGAGATACTTCAACTAGTTTTATGCCTGTGGCGCAGATATTCCGTCCCGACCCATTTTGAGCCATCCAGGGCACAACTTACACTTATGATTCTATAAGTGTTTAGAGTTTAACATCCCTTCAAACTCTGTGTAACTTTGTCTACTGTAACTGAGTAGCTGTACAGGGTATTTAGGGTCACCCCACATTTTCGTCACCTTGGGAAACTTGAGTTTTTTTGTACAATAGAAAAATACAGTTAAACACTATTCTGCATTTACAGTTGTATTTCCATATGACTCCACTTTGTCACGAAGAAGATCAACTTTAAAAGATAGTATGAGATATATTATGCCCCCTGAGAATTCCCACAGGTCTCTATATGTTCACATTCTATTGATGCTATGTATTTTTCATCACACAATCTCTGTTGGATCAGCTAGCAGCCTGGATTATTGCCCCCAGCTACAGGACATGCACTTGATAAAATGTGTTTGCAGTCTGTTGACAAAGAGCTTTGCAACATGGTAACAAGAAGTGGAAAAAAAGGACATAAAAATCTATATGAGTATATTCAAGCGAGCTTAGACTTCAATGTTTTTTCAAATATGTTTCTATCAAATGCTTTTCCTAGTGCAAATGTTTTCCTGTTCATCTCCTGCATCCAAATATAGAGATAGAGGAGAAGGTGAGAGTGTGTGAGAGTGAGAAAGAGACGCATCTCATGCTGGCATGTTGTCTGATCATCTTTTTTGTTTTATTTGTGCAGAATTTTCCAATTACGACTGAGTGACATGTATTGTAGCGAATGGTGAGGGTGTTGGCGCTCCTTTCACCGCAGACAGCAGTTAATGAGCTTCATATCATCTATTTATGTGATTTCTGAGAGAGCAGATGAAAGTGAAGATATCGCTAAAAATGCTTCGCAGACACCTTTTAATTGTGATGAAACGAAATCTAAATTTTTAACCTCCTGATCAGCTTTGATCACATCGTCTTTTTTTTTTTTCCTCCTTTGTCATTTTTAGAAATGCTAAAAGCGTGTGATCCGTCACTTCATAATCTCCCTTGTAAGATGGGATAGAACCTGGTGACATGATTACAGACACTCATATACCCACCATATGGTACCTGTGTATGGGCCTCATTACTGCAGACACATTTGATTGATGGAACTGTAGTACACTACCACTATGTGTTTAACAATAAAACCTACAGAAGACAATATGCTGATACTTGGGGTTTAAATGGTTTTTAGTTAATTCTGTGAAACCAGAGTCTGAGTGAAGTGAAGTCTGAGTACTATACCGGTAAAGGTTTCATCACAGAGAAACAGAAGAAAACAGACAACAAAAGCCTAGTCTATACATTGTCCCAACCATAGATTATATATAAAGATGGACGACATAAATGAAGCTTAAGCATCTCAATAAACCCTTTGTGTCTGGCTGCATTATAGGTCATAAACCCTGCCTCCTCAATGTTAGAGGCTGGGATCAAACTCAAAAGGTCAAAGTACATGTTAAATAACAATTAAATGTTCAAGGGCAAATTGCTCCTGTGAGCCTGGTTTTAATTAGTTATTTGATGATATCACAATGGGGCATAATGTCATGATTGACAGCTGAGACTGACTCCCAATTGGTCGAACGCATGGATTGGCAGAACCCTCGATTACTGTGGCTCCATCCCCCAAACGCTACTGTGTATACCAGTGGTCGCCAACCCGTCGATCTCGTCAGTCTTCACTGTCGATGCGGTTGCTCCGCAGATCAGCTGTGTGTCGGTTGTATGTTGATCACATTGGCGGCGGAGCTGCTGGTTTATCTACTGCATTTCCTTCAATTCAAGTCGGATTATGTACTAGACTAAATGCCAGGACACTACGGTATGAAGTCACGCATCTTTTACACAAGGAAATAGTCATATTTTTGGCCATATTCAAGGCAAAGCCTATATGTAAAAACATTGTGCTGCAGTAGCAGCTCCCCTGCAGAACATATAGTTAAACTGAAAAGCAAAATATTGTGCACTGAGCAGATGCAGTAAATATGAATTGATATAAATGTGAATATTGTGCACTGAATAGATACAGTTGCATAACTGTCTGTCTGTGTATATTTATGCTCGTACATGCTCGTGACCACTGCTGTAGACTGTGGCTCCAAAATATGTAACCGGCGCAAGAAAGCAGCGTTTATATGCAGGATATTTTGGCTTTATTTCTGGATAGTGGGAAGAAGTGTCATTCGTCTTTATGTACAGTTTATGATCTGTACACTGTTTGCTTGTTTACAACCTGTCTGATCGCCTGACTGCATGTATTTCTTAACTCACTAGACTTAAGACACACCAGGGCCGGGACCATGTCTGGACCTTTTGGTGCCCTAGGCATCACATCCACTGCTGCTCCAAGGATTGATATTTTCATTATATTACTTTATGAGGAGTGTGTAATGATTTTTGTAATGATTTATTCTTTTAAATTAACTTAATTCAACTTCACTCAACACCTGTCAATTTTTAGATTTTCATACACAGTATTTCCTGTAATGTCTGGTTAAATTAGTTGGATAATGACATCCTTGTATTATTGTGACATTATCCAGGTTATCACTTATTTTTAAGCATGACTAAAAATGTTCACATGCCTAACAGTCTCTGTCATTTCTGTTCCGTATTGAGGCGCAGGAGACTTTAACTTATGGCTCCTGACCACATTTTATTATCCAATATTTAGTTTAACTCCTATTTTTGACCATTTTCCCTGCATCATGAAATTTGAAGTGCACACTTTCGGCAAGCATTAAAATTTGTGAAACAATTTACAGATGAAAATATCTTCATAAAAATTCTAACGTGCTTGTTTCCTATTTGTATCGTGTCCTGAGGTATTTTTTATTATCTCATTAAATTCAGCATTAACAACATAATGAAGTTTTCAGCAGTACATCACAGGTGTGGTTCACCTGCTGCTTGATGTCATATAGTGTCCATTCTGGACTCCTGTCACCATCAGGTGGTCTTGTGAACACTGCTGTGGAGGTCACGGTTTACCCATCCGTTTGCCTGTGTAATTGTCAGCAGGACTAATCTGGCTAAAAAGGTGGACCCATAATTTATACACCTCCTATGCGGGTAACAGCCAGTGGCTCGAGGGATTATCTTTTGGGGTTGTCCCCATTTTGTGAACAATGCGATATTTCAAATACTTTTTCATTCCATCCGGCAAAGACTTTCACTTGGATTTAAGAATGATAATTAGAATTTAATTAGATTTAAATCTGGAGGTCAAAGGTCACTGTTACCTCACACTGCTGTCTCGTGAACGCATTATCTTAAGAACCGTGTTGTACGTGTATGTTAACTTTGACCCCCAGATGAACTGATTAGATTTGGTTGGTCAAAGGTCAAAGGTCAAAGTCACGGTGGCCTCACGATCATGTTTTTGGTCTCTTGGACATGATATCTCAAGTTTGCCTTTTGTGATTTTTCTTAATTTATCAGATTTCAATGGTCAGAGGTCATGGTGACCTCATGAGTTTGCGAAAAAAAAATGTAAACTGAAACTTCTTTGTTGCTGGAGGCATACAACCTCAGTGCAGACATATTTATGGTATCGACATCTACCATGAGTTTTTATTAAATTCATCAGAGTACTTCCTTTGTCCTTTTTATTTTTCTAGTCTAAGAGCTGGACTGCGAGCATGGATTGTTTGGCCTAGGCAGAGGTATGCACTCTACTAAGTGCTAGTTTAACAGTGTAATGCACATACCTGACATCAGTGACAGACTTTTAAAAGTGCACTGGGAATCTGAAAGTAACTAATGCAATCTTGCTAGTGGACACAGGTGCCCACTTGCTCACCTGCTACTAAAAGCAAAAACATAGTTAGATTTAATGGAACTATCGGAGCAGCAACTAGGATTCTGTGGGGAGAGCTACCCACTCCCCTCATAACAAACACCTTCCAGCTAAACTCTCTACAAACACGATTACTGGTCAGGTGGTAGCTAAGCAGCTAATGCCTGGCTGCTCAGCTCTTGAGTGCTACATCAGTGCTCAGCCTAAACTAATGCAATGCTCCATTAACGACTGATTGATTGATGACGGGAAAAAGGAAATGTGACGCAAGCTGTAATAAATCATTATTGTAATTTGCACGTTGGCCCCAGAATTCCTTCCTTACAGGGTTGGAAAGCCATCATTTTAATCTGGGATAATCATGATAATCACATCATACAATCATATTTACACACACGGAATCTAAATATCTCATAATGAGAAATTGATTTGAATCTTTTCAATACTCCAGATAAAAACTAAATCAATCAGGTCTCGATAACATTTGAAAAGCACACAGCTCTTTTATTGTTTGAGATCTAAAATCAGCTTATTGATTAATTGAGTTCCGTAATTTCCAGTGCTTACCGACCTGGATGACTTCCTGTAGACGGCCAGCATCAGTCACCACATAAGGGGACACCACAGAACTTAGAGATGAATCATCCCTTAAGAGGAAAATCCTGGGAGTCCTCTATCCTCCTCTCTTCTCCATCCCACATCCTCACCCCCTGGGGATGTGTATGAAGCGCTGTTGCAGTTGAGCTAGGAGGGGTGAGACATGCACATCAGGCCTCAATGATTGAGAGTCCACATCCAGTGGCCGTGAACATCAGCTTCTACAACACACATACCCTCCAAGTGCTCTAGTCTGGTAGAGTGTGAACCCTCCCCACCTGCCTCAGTCAGAGGGGGCGGCGGGGCGGGGGGAGGCATGCAGCCCGTCATCCCCCACTGATGGATAGGGGACATTACGGCTCTTGGGGACAGGTGCCACTAACGATTAAAGGCCCCAGCCAGTGGCTCGGAAAGAATGGAAGTGGAAAGAGGAGAGGGGAAGGAAAGAGAAACTGTTGCCGCAGAACGAGTAAACACAAACGCTGCAGGGAAAGCAGACGTGAAACGAGAGGCGAGGTGGAGGGGGAGGAGGGGGCGTTGCAGGTAGAGGAGAGACAGATGGTGAGATCCGGGTTTTTTTTTTTCGGTCTCAGTGTTTGGATTTAGTGTTTTATATTTTAAGCCTGTGTACCAAAACAGTGATCACACATGCTAACAGGCCTGTTTACAGGTGTGGAAACACTTTGCAGCCCCCTTTGTTTTTCCGTGTGTGGCCGTACCGCGGCAGGATAGCTCACCCTGTCAGTGAGCTATAGGGTGAAGTCTTACCTCCCCTGTCTCAGGGGCAATTTAGCGGCCCATCATTGGTGCTCCCTCGCCTCTCTTTCCTGTCAAAGCATCAGTGTTGTGCTGCCTCATAATTGGTCAGGACCCAAATTGTTTCCCCGTCCACGGCATTACCTGTGCAATATCTACAGGTAAATATATAATAAGCAGGCAGGGCCAATTCTTTTAAATTTGTATCTCCCTCATTAGTGCAAACCCAACAACCTGCAGATTTATCTGCTATGTGCCAATCTACTACCAAATTACACGTTGGTTGTCATGTCACAAGTGGGACCGGCCGTTCCTGGATAATAATCGCAGCCACTAAAATGAACCCCCTATGGAGATGAAATGTGACAAAAATAATCAGTGCTCTGCAGCTCGTTTCCATTATCACTTCCAATCATGGAGAGGGGGAAAGAGGCGCTGTTGAGAGGAAGACATGTGAGTGAAAGACAGAAGATAGGAAGGAGAAAGCAGCTGTCCACTGGGAGCGGGCCGCTCTTTGTTGATGCCAAGTTCAACAGACTGATTGTGGAATTGAATCTCTACAGGGCCAAGGCAATGAATAATAGGCCCCAGCCGAGAGAATGGAGCTATACTTTAGGTTTCAACTGCGGAGTGAGAAGCACTGCCATCAGCAGAAAAAAAAGGACAGGCGTAAGGACCAATGTCTATCTCCACAACACCAGTGATTTTGTGGAAATTGCCTTGACATTCAACTATAATTTGCTTTGTAATGACTGAAAATAGCTGCGGATGAGTCCTCCCAGATTGCTATGTTATCAAAAATTGTGCTCGTGAAAAAACGTGAACAACATTTGCAAACAGCAAGGGGGAACCACTTCATCACCCACCCCCACCCTGCCCCATCAGCCTCAGCTCCTCTTCTGATCCCTCCATTTTTTTTTTGTAGTCCTTTTTTTGAGCCAGCCTGTCAGTGTTTACTGTTATAATGTCTAATGTTTGCTCATCTGCTTACCCATAATCCGTCAGCACACATTCCCTCTCCTCCTTGGCCTCTATATTAAGGCTCTGTCGTCATTGACGGATTAACTCCTCTGAACTTCTTGAGGCTGATACAGAGCAGAAACATGGTACTGAACCCTGCCTGGCTGTCATACCCACAACTGTGCGCGTGCGTGCGCGTGTGTGTGCGCGTGTCATGCTATCAGAGGAATTTAACATCAGAAGTCCTTCCAAACGAAAAAGATAAAGCTTTGATCAGGACTATATTACATTTACCAATAAGCAAGAAGTAACAGTCTATAGCTTCTTATTTACTTCTTGACCTCTTTTTGACCAACCATTGAGTCTCATTAAGAACAATTCTCCTTCACATGCTGCGACAATCAAAAGTAAACAGAAGCTGGAGTCCACCCTCAGCTGATATTTTCTTAAAGTACTTCCAGACAAAATAGCGAGTAAACAAAAACTTTTTTCTTCCGGCTGCACTCTTAAAACCAACGTATCCCACCTAATTATAATGAAAGGATTGTTCCCTCTCAGTTAGTTCACTTCTGATAGGTTGTCATGTGGGTTTCTGCCTCCTCTCGAAAGTGTCCCTTTTATCAGCGAGTCCGCACAGATACTGCTCTGAGTCTCTTGCCAGCTTATCTCCGTTATGCCATTAATTAGCACCAAGTGTAGCAATTACACTCAAATATCCTGAGCAACAAAGGCACAAAAGATGCCCCCCCCCCCCCCCACACCCCCACCCCGTCGTACCCTGGCCTTAAAAACTAGACCAGCTCCCACAAATGACGGGAAGGGGAGAAGGGGTGAGGAGAAGAAAATGAGGAAGGGAGATTTTTTTTTTTTAAGCAACACAAAGACAGAACTTGGATAAGACTCCACTGTCGTTTTTAATTGGTTTGTCTCTCCTGAGAGGAGCTCCAGATCTGGAAGGTTTTAGATTGCGAGCCTCCTCTTGTATATGCCGGTAAGTATGTGCATATACATGAGTGCAATTTTGCATACATACATACATGCCGCAGTGACTGAGCTAAAATTGTGAGAATTGGAGATTCACAATTGGATATAACTTACAAAGGAAATCCTACAATTCACTGTGTCTGTGACGGCTCACGTACACAGGCTCTCAATGTTCCTAGCATTTTTATTTCATTCTTAACACTCAAGGACAGGAGTCTTTGTAGAAGTGCTAACTTGTGTTTATTTCCTTTGTTGCATTTGTAGTTATTGCAGTCAGAATCTTGGTGTCGGCATACATCTGTCATCTTAAAAGTAAATCGTATACTTTAGTTATAATTGACCATAGAATTTGTGCCGTTTGATACAGCTGAAATTTTAATTTCCTCCAAAGGAGGTGGATATTTCTTGCAGTCAATCTGCAAACTCTTTGCAAACTTCTGCTGTTGCGATTAATGAAGTCTCTCCTTGACATAAACATTCACAGATGTCACATACGAAGATGCCTGTGCGTGATGTTCGAACAGTTCTCTTGCTTCTGCGGGAGGCTCTTAGTAAAGCAGAGGACCTGCCTGGTATTATCTGACTCACTGAAAAGCATCTGTCTGCTTTCTATGACAGTGTCCGTGAGCTGCGGAGAGCAGGTTGCATGCTTCTGTTTGTGAGTATTGCTTCTAACATGCTGTTCCTAAACTGTAGGTTAGCTCCAGTCAATACCAACACTCAGTGATTGCTTGTCATGTGCTACAGTGCATTTGCCGTCACCCTGGAGAATAAAAATCGACTCACTTCACATGAGAAAGAGTATAAAAATAACAAGATGAGGACATGTAGGGAGGGCTGTTGCTGTGGTGAAGGGGGTAATGATTATGGGGGCCAATACTTCGGATGGGGATTAGGGAAATTGGTTGAGTTTGGGATTAGGGTCTTTTAAGATCCTCCCAAGTACAGTAGGACATGTTGTTGGATGCAAACGGTTTGTTGTATGTACTTATGCTCCATGGTGTCTGTCAGCATTTGAAGGGCTTTGGGTGTTAGCCGGTTTCCCCACATGCGCAATTGGCCGCCCTGTGTACAGCTGACTAGACGGCAACCGTCTGGGGATCCCGGTCCCCTCCTCTAGCATCCATCAAGACAGACAGAACTCTGGGGGAAAGCAGAAGCACAAATTAGGATGTAGCACATAATCTAAAAGGTTCTTGCAGTGTTTTCAGAATTACTTTTAATTCAGGAGGGAGTTGGTAATCTACATCAGACAACATCTGTGACTAGGGGGGGTGTTTGTGTATCAGCAAGCAAAGCATTAAACAAGCAGCCGTGAAAAGCTTTTCAACTTCATATTATAAGTGCCAAACTGCAGCAAACATCTGGCTTCTTATGACGGCTCTCAAGATTTTGACATTAAACTGTAAGAGGACCACAGTGTATTTTTTTCCAATTACCAATGTCCGCTCTTGGGATTTTTTTATTTCATTTCTGCCACTTTTGTTTTGTCTACCAGTGAAGCGTTGAGTGCTGTTCCTAATGTTTATTTGATTTGGTTTCCACAGCATGAAGCCCTACCCCTACAGAGAAGAGAGAGGCGGAGGTGTGATAAGGACTGTTAAGGAGCCTGCAGTTGTGTAAGATTGTGGTGAACTTATACTCAGAGTAATGCAAGGTCAGTGCATTAGAAAATAGACATCATTACAATATTATTATTATTATTATTATTATTAATATTTACTAGGAGTACAGTGGCTGTTCTTGCATTTGTTGCCCTTTAGACATGATCATAAAGAAGCACCAGACATCATCATTAAGCTACAAATATATGATATTTCTGTATTCTAACCAGTATGCAGACAGTGTTTAATAAAAATGAAAGCCAACACACTAAAACACCACACAACAGAAACCCAGTCACAACGGAGGAGGTCAACAAAGGATGTTGTTGAGTTATTGCCAAGTGATGGTTGTCTGTTTGAGGTGTGGTGAGGATGGTAGAGGTGCTCGGAGCCCCCAAATATGAAGAACACAACAGTTTTTCCTCAAATAGGAAAGCATCAAATAATAAGTGTCGACCGGCTTGTCCAGGTTTCCACGAGTATTGGATTGACTGCAGAATGTAACTCTGCTTGTTTCCTTGTCAACATCTGTTGTCGCTGACTTCTGCTGTGCTTGTGTTTCTGTTGTGTGGCTTTTGTAGTTGTGTTGTGGCCCTTGCATTTTTTTTTTCTGCTTGTGTGAGACATCTCGGCCACCGGACTAAGAGCTTAGGGCAATATGTATTTATAGGCAGTGCATATTTTAAAAGATTGACAATCACTTGGCAGAGTGTGGTTTTTAACTGGGACAGCAGTACAGCTTAGGTGAATTCACATTCAGCCGAACGGTGAGGGTGAAGGAAGTAAATGGGACACAGCAAAAATGAAACAGAAAATCTACTTCAGAGTACTCTGTATGCGTTTCTGACACTTGTTGTTTTCCCGTGGTGCATTCAGGAGCCGCAGGAACCTCAGAGAGTTGACACAACGCTGATGAGCAATGAAAGACCTATCACAGTCACAAGCACCCTTTTGGTCTCAGCCATGATTCCCTTTTAAATTCATGATTTTTAAAAGGAAATGTAACTGCACCGCCTTTTCGATTTCTGTGAACCCCATTATTATTACTGTCGCCAACTCAACACATGCACAAATATGTAAATAATACAGTTGACTCACAGCACCAACAATAGTCTGATCATTTCGCTTCAGAAATATGTCTGACAATGGAACACTAGTGATTTTCCTTAATGACGGTAATCATGACCTTTTTTTGGGTTCTACCGCTCTACCTCTTCCCACACAGAGCTCTCAGGCTCTTTGGTTGCACATTAATTTGCTCTTATGAGAACCAAGCCTTATTATGCCTGAAGGTCACCCCATTATCCCCCGCAGTCAGACTGTCTGAATCCAAATATTCACATGCTTCACTGTCATTTCTGACAGGCCGTGGAAGCCAGGGAGAGATGTGACGTCACCACCTTTTGCCACTGGTGAAATTCAGATGCTATGCCAGACGGAGGTAAATGCTCGCATCTCTAAAATGCTGGAGGTGAAAGACTGAAAATAGGCAGCTGTGAGAGATACCCACCCTATTTCAGGGAATGCCGCAGCAAGGGAGGCACGCAAGCCGAGTGAGAGGGCTGTGAGAAAAGGAACAGGAGTGTCACATCCATTTGTAACTCCCACTGTGATGTCAGGATGCTGGCAGGGGCTCAACAACTGTGCACAGTTACGTTGATGGATGCAGGTGAGTGCTCCGACTCTCTCCCCACACACTCATCTGTGAAGATCTGTCTGTTTGTCGTTCCTTTATGAACCCGTAGCTGATAGTCAGAGACAGCAAAAGATGAGAAATTGGGCTGGTAGGATAAATGAGAGTGACAAAGATAAGAATAAAGGTGAGAGTCGGGCGGAGTGACGAAATAGAGTAGCAGAGATTGGGAGGAGAAGAAAAAGGTCTGTCAGAGAAGTGGTGTTGTGACCAGTCCAGAGAAAGTCAGACGTAAAGGGAGTACATTGTAAAGTTTGTGTTTCTTTGAACCTTGACTTGAACTTTTTCCCTTCGATTCTGTTTAAATATTAAAGGTTTGTAATTAAAAGGTGACAGAGTGGGATGCCACAGGGGGCTCTGGCTTTATTGAGCGAGGAGTGACAAAGCATCGGCCGCTACGAGTTGCAGTCTGCATCGGGGGCGAGGGCAGGGCGAAGTGAGCACTGTAATGTTTATGGTCTTTTGTGTTGTTGTGTAATCTTAACAGTTTTCGTATATTGTAATGCGACAATGTTCTGTTTGGTTCACGAGGGGGCACTCCAGGTTTGTTATCACAGCAGGCGAGGAAACGGCCTCACGGTGAGAGTGTGGGAGAGCCGGGGGAATTATATTTAGCCTGCATTGATTGTTTCATAAACTTTTGATTAGTTCACTAAAGAGTGTTAATGTCTGTGCTGTCTGCAGTGTGTGGCAACTTTTTCCACAAATATGGCTGCTGCATCCGTCATTCACCGCTTCTGATATCGGTGAAGATCAAAACTCACCCGTTCATTGGAAGATGTGGCTGCAGTGCTTTGAAAACTCCCACGTGCAAGGCTTTTGCATAATGCAGGGGCAGGTGTACACTATGCTTACCATCACAGGGGAAGCAAAGCAACAACAAATGCATCCATGGCGGACACGAACATGAACAGGACTGAAATCCTTAATGGAAAAACTCCAGTGCCAGGCCCTGTCCTCCCCTGAGTCACAGTCACATGTTCATAAATACCCACTAAGCATGAACAGAGGACCCCAGTCTGACTTTGAATGATGTGAAAGGACTGAAAGGCATAATGGAAAGGAAAGATTTGACTTGGACCAGCTAACAGTTGTTGTTCATCAAGATCCGAGAATTATTCTCTGAGAAATAAATAAGAAATTACTGGATCCACACCAAAATCTGATGGGCTCTTTCCTGACCCATGTCGCATCCTTCCATGGTAACATGTCGAGTAGTTTTTGTGTAATCTGTCTTTCACTATCAGACGAACAACCAAGTGCAGATAAAAACACAACCTCCTTTGTGGTGGCAAGTAGAAGTATTTTGGGCCTTTTGTGATGTATTTTAATGGTCTTTAGTTGTAATGTGACAGTGGTCTGTTTTATTCACAAGGTGGCACGTGTGGCTTATCATTCCTGCACACTTGGAAACGGACTTAGCGTGAGACTAAACACGGACAGTAAAGGGATGTTTTGCCTGTAGCCAAGGGTAATGAGCAAATTGTAAAAAAAAGTTCAAGGAGTTTAAACACTACAGCTCTGTCTTGAAGAGTGTTTTGGGAATTTTACAGGCGCGCGTGGATGTTGAGATGTTTTCATCTGTTTATGTCCCAGCGAGAGCCTTCGCCAGCCTCCCAGGGTGCGCTGACAGATTTGAAGCGTGAGCCCACCATGGCAGATACTGTATGTATTTCTGAGCGTTTCTATATTGCTTAATTTGTTTCTCCCCTCCACATGGGATTGCACTCTTGCTGAGAGATGACTGGCAGACAAGAAGAAAAAAAGTCAGTTTTCAGCACTTTATAGGAGCGTGTACGCAATGGCAATCCCCCCGCCACCACAGACTCGATTCCGCCTCGGAAATACAGGGAAATTATTCACTGTGTGGGGCCCGCTGTATGTTGTCTGAATCCTGAAGTTGTTTATCCTTGCCTCTCAAGTGTGTCAGCTTTGAAAGCACACTTCAAGCAGACAGTTATTGTTGTGGCCAAATGCCCAACGCCTTCCTCCTCAATGGCAGCCAAAGAGCCAGATGGTCGGGTGTCAGAGGTCGATGGACTTACCACCTCCAAACACAAAGCACAATTATCAACGCAGTAAACGCATTCTGCTGTAGAATGATCTCGTAACGCCTCAGCACGATGTACAAAAGCGTTACTGTACCTTGAAACGCTCTTGGTTAGATGAGAGAAACCCGTGTGCGTGCATTCCTCCCCCATTAGAGTTTTGCTGTGTGTTGTGAAGTTGTGACACAGGCACAGATATGGTATTGGATTCTTACCTTCATTAATCATACATGCCTTTGAGTAAATTCACAGCTCAATAAATTTAATAAGAGACTGCTGGTAGGCCCAGGCAAGTCCCTGTGTCTCATATATACCAATGTAAGAGAGATCATTATGGAAATTCGCCGACTGAGGTGAACTTTAATAACTGCTCAAAATAAATCAAGAGGCGATATGAAAAGTGACAGGCGTTTCTCCCCCTCCAGACTTCAGATAGAGTGTGCAATTGAAACAACACCCAGCGTCAGAACATCTCAAGTAATATTGCTTCTTGAGGGAAATTCAGATTATGCAGGTTAGAATATTATGTGCCACTGCTTCGGGTAATCATGTAGTGCTGCAGCCGTGCTACTATTGCAATAAATCACAGTTTATGATAATGACAGGAGGAAATCATTGACACCTATGCATCTGGAACACAATGTGTGACATTCGTGCATATTCGGCGCAGACACCTCCGTGTGTTCCGACGCTTCCACCATCAGAGAATTCCAGGGCGAGGTGTGAGAGTATGAGAGAAGATGTAAATCTGGACCAGACGACAAAACACAGATGACCTTTCTTAACAAATCTGAGATGACCTTAGTGTGTGGATGCAAATGTGTGCAATGACTGATACGTTTTCAAAGGGCAGTTGTAGCTACAGACCTATCTTAGGGATTTCACTGATACCTGTTCAGGTACATGGCTCCGATGCCGGTTCTCTGAGTTTCTGAATTTCTTAAACCGTCATTAACTTTCAGTGATGCGGACGCTTGAGGATTTGCAGTTTTCTTACTTAAAAATCCAACACAGAGGCAACCCCAGCGGTTTGTATTTAGTTAGAATCCCTGTTAATACAAAATTAATTCCAGAGCCATGAGAAGTCTGAGAATAACCATAAATCGTGTAGATTTCATCTTTTTTAACCACATGTGCTGCTTTGAAAAGTTTTTTCATCAGAACATTTGCTCAAAGTGCGGACATGAACTCGCAGTTGTGTTTGGAGAGTGGTTGTATTTTTCACACCTTGATGTTTTTTTCGAATATATTTTTCAGCGGCAGAAAAACTTTGAAAATCAGGTTCTGATCTGTTGGATTTTTCCATATTTTGACACATTTTGCCAAAGGAATATATTTTTATTTATTTAAACCAGCGGTGTAACTACCACCTGCGGAGGTTGAGTCATAAAAAATACAGGAGGAATAGTAAAGAGATGACAACATCCATGAGATCAGTAAATGCAGCTGCAGCGGCACATAAACAAACCACTCAACTGAAGACAGAGGTTTTTTTTAATCCTCAATCATGGATAAAAAGCAAAGTAGATGATAACACCACTGTGATTTTGTAAGTGGTGTCTGTTTTCCTGTCATTACCCCTCACCAGGCCTCCTTACAAACTTAACAGAGATCAGGGCAAGGTGAAAAGATGATAACAGTCACAATGAGAAGTTAGAAAAAGCTCACTTAAGGCTTCATAACAAACTGTTACAGTTTTTATTTTCGATTTCTGTTTCTACTATTTCTTTTTTGGCACTTTTCTAAAACAATGTCAATCAGTCACCTGCACAGGCTCACTGGTGTGTCTCTAATAAAATACAATAAGTATTTATCCTTTTTCTCCTCAGCTAATCAAAACGCGTCCTGACCTGCCGTGCTCTCTTATCACCACAAACTTACAATGGGGTTTATAAAAGAAATATAGTTTTAGTTGTGTGAGTGCGCAGCCCTCTGGGGATTTGATGGAGGAGCTGACAAGTGGCGAAAAAGTTTCAGGACTGACCCCTGAAGGTGCCGGGGTGAGAATTAAGCAGGCGGAGTGATGGACCCTATTTTATTCCGAGGGAGCAGATAAGGGCTTGAATCGGAATCACATATTTACAGCCGCGGTTATTGAAAAGCAGGGTCACTGCACTCAGACGAGCTCTTCAGATGGAGATTGGGAGCTCGGAGGAAAATTAACTAAGAATGGCTCGTCTTTGTCTCAGCCGGACTAGAATTTCAAGGACTTTTTTTCCTGCCGATCCCATTCAAGAAATGGACTCTTAATAAAATCGGTCACACTGCTGTGCTGTTATGAACTTACGTGCTTGTGTTGTAAGTGTTTAACATTCTTAAGAGGCAGAAAGTCTTGATTTACTGTGGCAATTACATTCTTTCTATCATTGCTTACCATTGCCTCTACTGCCCACCAAAAAAAACTTGGGACTTCAGAATAGAATATTTTATTTTTATGTCTCCGCGCTGGCAACAGCTCGTGGCCCGAGGCATTATGTTTTCAGATTGTCCATCTGTCCAATTCTTATGAAAAGGATATCTCAAGAAGGCCTTGAGGAAAAATCTTGAATATTGGTATAAGCATAAAGTTGGACTCATCGATTAACTGATTCGATTTTGCTGGTCAAAGGTCAATGTCATGTTCTTGTGAATTTCATTACATCTGGCACAAATATTCATTTGAACTCAAGGATGAACTGATTAGAATTTGGAGGTCAAAGGTAACTTTTTTTGCCTTTTTGAAAGCATTAATGAGTTAAGAATGCCTCGAGAGAATCCTCTGAAATCGGGCACAAATGTTCACTTAAACTCACAGATTAACTCAATAGATTTTGGTGGTCAAACTTTACTCTCACACAACATGTTTTTGGCCTCTTGAACATCACATCTCAAGTCTTTAAGCCAATATGTAGCCAATATTTAGCTTGTTTTTAAATTAATTTTATGTTTAATTTGCCTCAACTTATAGTTTCACGTTGGCACCCGCTCCACAGTCCACACACACATAAGCGACACTTGAGGCACCAACAGACGCACATTCACACTCTGACCAATCGACTGGCATATAAGCAAAGAACTGTGTCATAAATAGATTCTGATTGAGGCCACACTGTGGTGGAAACGTTTTCAATCATTAGTTTTAAAAAAAACTCTTGCGCCCTATCCCTGTGCACCTTGGCGCACAGTTCAAAGCCCAGTTAAATATCCAGTGAGCAGGGAATCTCTGCACATATGGTATTTTGGTGACATAATGCGCCCCCCCCCACCCCTGAAAATGCAACTAAAGTGTTCACACAACTGCAGTCATAAATTTTCACCTCATCGATCCCTTGTGGACTTGGCCAGATTTACAAATCTCCATCACACAGACGCTTGTGACTATGTTGTCCACTATTTACTGTGTGTCTGTTCCATTCAGACAGTTTGCTTGCTGCAAATACCAAGCTGAAAGTAAACATCATTAGCCTATTTGCTCTTATTTGTCTCTGTCCTTACCTTATTTGTTTGAGGAAAATATCATGGATTCAGACAAGCGGTGACAATGACGAGCAGGACTCTTTGTAAATGTAACTCTACAAACATTTACAAAGACCCAAAACTTAATCAGAGCAACACAATGCGAGATTCACTCTCGGTTATAATCTGTCTCCGCCTACAGGTGGGATGCGTAATTCACTGTTGTAAGTATGAGTTGCCAAAGAATGTTGTGGACAAGGTTTTGGGCGTCTGGCAGTAAGTGTTCCACATTCTCTGCACTTAACTCGTAGTAGAACAGTGGCACAAAAGCTAACAAGCTAACACAGCAAGCAAGTGGCCGACAAAGTTATCAATATCCGAGCATGATGTGTATCCAATCCAAAGGAATTGTTTGGCTAACTTGCCATCTAAACCCTTTTTCAAAATAATAAATAATAATTTAGCCAGTCGACTTCACTTCACGCCCAACGTCAAGCAAGCAAAACGGTGCAAGACATAGCAAACAAGCAAACGTTATTACATCCTTGTCCAGTAATTACAACTCCAGGTGGGCCTATGTCCTTCATTCGTTGGCCTCTTGCAGCTCTCACCAGCGAGTGATACATGCTCCGATTTTCACTCTTGTTTAGTTTCCTTCTCTTTTTCCTCTTCTTCGTTTTCTACGACAATGTCCTTTTCTACGATTTCTTTGGTGTTGCCATGAAGTCCATACTGTGAAGCTGCTAGCTCTGGCTGTTGGTGTGTGACATATGCTGTAAAGCAGGTTGTAATGTTCTAGCATGGTACACTAGAGTTAAGTGCAGTTCCAAACATCCAGGTCATGCTGTGGTAATGACAGACCTATGCCATTTTCTCTATTATAAGTTTGTGTTACATCAAAATCATTTTGAAGTTCTTATTTTAAGGTGTAAAAACTACCAAGTGTTGCTTTAACTGCCAAGTTAATCTTCTTTTCAAGCTATACCCTGGACATTAAAAGCAAACACAGTGGATTTTACTTTCCTTTAGTTCATTTCAATGATTTTAACATTATAGGGTAACTTCTTGCTGCTGCGCATTATGCCAACTGATTATATGTCAGGAGGAATATTTTCACATATTTCCACAGTTTCTTGAGGCACCACATAATGTATGAAAGCTGTTTACTGTTAGTCCAAGCCAAGAAATGATAATACCAAAAAATATTAAGTCCTGTATAAACAAGGCCCTGAGGTAATAATGCAGCGAGTAATATAAAGCTTAAGGTGAGCAGCCACCTACAGTAAGTAGAGGCTAGAATATGGCTGCTGTTGTTCTCAGAGGCTGGTACATAATCATTTTCTCCTTATCAGCCTTGAAATGAACCAGCCAGCGACAAGATGAATCATGCACTTCTAATATTCAGGAAGAAAATATACATGGAAAAACACAAAGGTAATATTACTGTTTACATAACATTTTAAGAGGGACTGAGTCAGCCCTCACGCACAGCAGTGCATTTCTCTCTCACTCTCAGTTCCCCTTGGCTCAATAAAAATGATTCAATGAGTAAACCTTTAACTTTTAATCTCCGTCTCTATCTCTAGTTTGTTTCAAGGTGCCAGGCCGTGAGCTTGCTGGCGCTTTTCCGTCTTTTTAGGTATAAATGTAGATGGAAGCACTCAAACTCAATACTATGCTTTATTCTCCTAAATCAAATAGTTTGCCTAACGCTATCTATATTTATTTGTAGCAGGCACAAACCAGAGGCCCCCCCAAGGTCAAAGAAAGTATCATCTTGCCAATGCCAGAAATCCTGCCTCTGATAAGAGCAAATACCAAAGCTGGAGAGGCCACAGACACAAACCACAACTACACCTCAGAAACCTCAGAGAACTTTCCCCACACTGAACCAGCTCGTGATTGATTTTCTACACAGATCTCTTAACGGGCGCTGCTCTCCTATCTGTAACAGTAATGAATTTCATTATAAGGCCCTGGAACACACAGAGACAGATAGAGATGCTGGCCAATGGCGGGGGGGGAGAGAAAGACTGAGAGAGAGGAAAGCAGCGCTGTCATTCAGGGTCTGTCTGTCAAGACTGACAGCGCATCTCCCCGCTGGCTGGGGACTGAAATAACAGCCAGATTCAGAGCAATTATAAACGCTGCCTACTGCTTTTTGGCAACCTAGATACCCCTCAGCGAGCCTTAGATTCCTGCTGTTTTGAAAATATATATTGTAACATACATGTAAATATAGACGTATGAGTTTCCACCCTACTTACTTCGGCAGTATGTTATAACTCAAGTGCCCTGTAACCACGGTGACCAAAGATGTCCCCGGGCAGTGGATGTATCCAAGCCGCAGTGAGTCAGGACGCACGATTGGATGACTCACCGCTTTCTTGGGGCTAAAAAAGCCTCTTCATCAGTATATCTCACTCTCCCTAACTCCCTTTCTTTCCCCTTTCTCCTCGCTCCTGCTCCCTCCTTGAGATCGTGCACGTATCCGCACCTCGGCGTTTCCCCCCTGTAGGCCTGAATAAAGGCTATTCGTTTTTTCTCCCAGACCCCGGGGGGGAAAGTGTTGTCGTCTGACGCCACAGAGAGGTGTCGGAGCCTTCAGTTGACTTGCCAGTCGTCTTATTTTCATATCTGCTCCAGCCTTCTGTTTGGTTGTTAAGGAAGTGAATTTCAGCCCTATCATTTTCTGGTCATTAGTATTCATGGAGGGCCGGGTCAGGTACCCCAGGAGTGATTGGCGTTCATGAATAAGCCAAATGCCACTGGAGAATTTGCAGAAAAAATTGTTACTGCAGATTTCAATCTCAAGTGGACAATCACCACAGTGTATAGCTTGTAATTTTTAGAAGTTATTCAAAAGGCTGCTCTGCTTATTTTTTTTAAATTCTTTATCATTATTTAAATCATGGCCCAATTTTTCACTGTGGGATCAGCCATTCTTACTCGGAGCTCACAGTCATTATTTATGCAGCTCAATTTCCTCCTGGACAAAATTGATTTGACTCTATTCACATCATGTTGCCTCAGAAATGATTTCCCAGATGGGGCATAATGTCATACGAAAATATTAGGTTAACACTTAACTTGGACTCTGGAGGAATTTTATTTTGAAATAGCTGCTCGATAAGTTGGCTCCCTGTTCTACGAGTACATCCAATATTTTCAAGCCAAGTGACTGCTGTATAAAAGGTAAAGATCAGTTTTAATGAACTCTTCCTTATCCATTATATATATTATATGAACAAGTTAATATTAAAACATCAAGCAAATCAAAGTGTAGTACATGTGTGTGTGTGTGTGTGTGTGTACATATGATAATATATATTTATTGAATGGTGTCCGACAATTACCTGACAATTATTGATTGTTAGGTGATTGATTAGGAGATGGTTGTATCTATAAGCTATATATATTTGTTAAAAGCTTGATCAAAGACGGAGATTTGGAGAATCTACATTCTTTCCATCTATTTTAGACACTTGATTAATATGTGGCCACCGTCGTCCTCCCTCTGTGTGACTGTTTTAATCCATCTACTTCACTGCCGTCCCTATCGCCCATTCTCATTTGGGCACTTTGATCCCTTTCCTCTGCCCACTGTTATAGCTTTTCAACAGTACATTGCCTTTTTTTCTTCTCTCTTTTTATTCAGCTCCTGTTCTTTTTGTCTGATCTTTTAGTCTGATTTGATCACTTAAACCTTTCTTCCCCAGAGTATCTGTGTAACACTCCCTCCTCTCTTTATCACCTTGTTCCTCTTCATCACTCTTCCTCCTCCTGCCCTGCAACCAGGAATTTCGCCATCACCTCCCTCCCCTCCCCTCCACGGCCCGTCACGACCTCTGCTCCATTCACCTCAGGCTGCTGCTCTCCCCTTGACACACAGTGATATGCATATATACTATACATACTCTGTCCTTCAGTCGCTCCATGTTTAATCTCTTGCTTTAATTTCATCCTAACCTTTATCCTCTGAAAAAAAGAAAAAACGACACCGCCAACACTAATTAGTCCTCTCAAGTATAGGGTTCCAAACGCTCATCCACTCTGCCCTACTCGCTCTTGTTCTCTTTCTCTCTTCCACCCATACACCAATGCACATGTTGAAGGCTTGTTGCCTCACTGACGTGGCTGCACTGAGGTGACACTGCGTCTGTCACTCTGACAGCTGGCATTTCACAGCGATCCACTGACTACGGCACTCACAAGGCAGACAGCAGCGATGAAAGAGATAGAGAGGGGGGCACTGCACGAGGGGGAGGGAGGGTGTGTGCAAAGCAAAGATCAGCAAAAAGCATTAAAATGAAACAGTACGACAGATGGACAGTTTTGCTTTAATATTTCTGCCCTTATCTTACCCTTGTCCAGGAAGATAAAGTAAACTGTATAAGCTCTGTGTGCTGCACAGTGCACAGTAACACAGTGTAGTATTTGTTGGAAGGACACACGTTGTGGTACATCAAGAAGGGAGTTTTTAAGTCAGATTCAAATTTTTTTAACCATATAAATTACGCTTGAATTGTAGATGACTATTATATAGTGTAGTATTTTGCAGTTTGATAAGGTTGTTGTTGTCAGCATAAGTGGTGACAAAGATGACGTCGATAAAAGATCTGACTAGAATATTAATTTTACCCTTAATTAAAAAAAAAAAAAACTGAGCCTCTTACTGCTCTACTGCTAAAATAAGACAGTGAATAACAATAATCTGCATGTTCATGATCTTGCATTCTGCATGACATTAGCATTTATCTTTACAGAGCCAAGTTTGGTTGTAGAGCCTCAATCTTGTTTCTTAGAAAACACTGTATATTTTAACTCCAGTAGAATTTTGTTGTGAGGCATCCTCAGTGGAATATATATATATGAAGTCCATCTGTGTAATAGCCATCCCATATAAAACTGAAAAAAGGAGAATTCAGGCTTTCAGAAAGAGTTCAGAATAAACAAGGTAAAATGAGCAGTTCCATCTACTGTACTGCTATGAAACAGAAAAGTTTGGAGTGTATTGAGTGAGCTAGCAATCCCACAAGTAAGAAAGTTTAAGTCATAATAAAAATGGAGAGCCCTGGTGTGCTGGAGAATGAAACTCAAAAAGTAATGGAGAAAAGCCTCAGCAGCACTGGGAAAGGGAGGAGTGAGCTTCAAGATAGCTCGAGCCATTCCACAGAAGAGGCAGATAATCTTTGAAAGAAATTAGAAAGAAGGTGTCAGCTGGGACAGAGCCCGACAAGGAATTATTTTTTTAATTGTCACAAACCAGTAATCACTGGGGAGAATTTACCCAAACAACGTTAAAAACATGCAAAATCCAGTCGTACATGAAACCCTAGTGTCTCTCGGATCCAGTATCGAATAGAAGGTTGTGTTATGCTAGACACACGAAAGAAGAAAAAATGAATGTAATGTAGAAGAAAGAGTTATTTTCTTTAAATAAACTTCTATCAGTGTTCTTTCTGTAACTGCCCATGAAGTGGCAGAGCACAGGTGAATAAAATACTTCTAACTGGGAAAAAAAACTAATTATAAACCAAGTTCTTGACACATCGGAAAACAAAATACAGGACTACTTGTCGGCTCGGGGCACTTATTTTGTCAAGCTAAAAACCTTGCTGTGTAAAAAAACATCAAGTTATAGACCAATTTCAAGAGAAAATGTGCAAAATGGAACATTCTGCACAACATTGGATTGGCACTTGCCAAAGCACGACAGCACCTGGGAATTTGTATTATGGCAGGGTGCACCATTTTCCCAGCAGCCTTTGCACTGACAATGGAGGTAATTATTCGACCATCAAAGTGGCTCGTTGGTGGAGAGAGAGGCAGCAGAAACGACACTTTCCAACAAACAAGGGTGGCTAATTATGAGCTGCGGAAGATGGAACGTAGTCCGACACTAAAATGAGATTTAAATTTCATTATTTAGTCTGACACTGGCTTTACTTTTTCCTCTGTGGGAGGGGCATTATATATTTCCTCAGGATTGGTCGAGACCTTGCGACTGCGAGCCCTTCCCCCTGTTGCTAATGCGCAGTCTCTGGCTTCAAATGGGGCAGGATGGCATCTTAATTTGTTCTAGCTTTATTTCTGGATAGTGGGAGGAAGAAGAGACAAATTTATTATCTTCATATGCAGTCTATTCCTGAACTGGATTTGGAGTGCTGAAAAAAAATGAAGTAGTTTAGATGCAGAAGATGGAGCACAAACGCTGTTTTCTTGTATCTCCAAATAAGCGGTTTACTGTATGGCTAGCAGCAACTTTAACACACGGTGTGGTTAAGGATAATTAAAAGGTAAGCAGTTGTTGCACGTATGTGAATCCTGAGGGATGGAATTGTCCCACATGGATTGAATTCCTTTGATACTGCTGTTACAAGAATGGGGACCACTGGGTGTATACTGTATACAGACTTAAAGAGGAGATAGTACAACCAGAGTTGACGCTAATAGAATCAACACCCAATAGGGACGGCCGAATCTGAGTAGATTACGTTCTCGAAACTGTGAAGTGAAATGTTCTTTGTCTGTTACTCCACAGAGAGGCGGCAGCTCTTCCTGCTAACGATGCACTTCTTGAATTTCATTTCAAAGTAACAGCTGCAGCTACCAGAGGAGGGAAAAAAAAAATATTATACTTAATGGTCGCCAAAGCATTTTTGGCTGGATGAAGGAAGATTTTATTTCTTTTTAAAAGTTCTACCTCACGTAAGCGGAGCGAGCGACTTTGTGGTTGTATAATGTTCCGACGGCATCTGTCAGACATCTGTGGGTATGTGATAAAAGACGACTCAGAAGCCACTTGGAAATTTAACTGAGACGAGCTTTATGCACTTTGTTTCTCCACATAATTAAGCAAAACCTCTGCTCCGGGTTGAATAAACTTTTCGCTTAATACACAATAGTTTTTTATTCTCTCTGTCTCCCAGGAAAGACCAACATGTTTAATTAATCTGCTAGAGAAAGCAGGAAAAAAACAAAAAAAACACTTTCACCCGGCAGGATACAACGTTCATCTGATAAGCAGACAGGCTCACCTGATGTGTAAAGCAACATGAGAGGATATTGTTATCTGTGCTGATGCTGCCGTGCAGCTCGAGAACGCCAACAGGCAACGGGCCTGTCTGGAGAGGGACGGCAGCCTTATCAGACCTTCAACAGACGACTGACGTTTTTCTTAATTTATTTTCGCCAGATTGCCAGATCAAGACTGGCATTTCCATCAGGTGTTGCGGGCCGCGTGCTAACATGCGAGCGCCTGGCTGCAAGGCCGTGTGTTATGTGAACAATCGATTTATGGTAATCCAGGTGAATATAAAGGTGGTAGCCTAATCATGTGTTATTTTTTATGTAACACTTGACTTCTCATTAATAATAATATTAATATATTTACTGAAGGTGCTGGCATTTCCTTTGCTGAGGAGCAACTGTCTTTGTCTCAACACTGGAGTTGCGATTACTCTGCATCGTGTGTGTGTGTGTGTGTGTGTGTGCGTGTGTGCGTGCGTGCGTGCGTGCGTGCTTGCAGTACTTGGCTCGTTCCAAAGTGCCTCAATCTTTCTGCTTCATTGCGTCCACTTTTCTAATTTTCACTTCCTCTCCCCTGCTCCTTCCTCCATTCCTTCTCTAATTATCTTTGCTTTACCATCATTTCCCTATTTAGCATATGAATTGGACCCGCAGCGTCTCTGTGTAGTTCGCTTATCATGTTCGCACCTGTGTGGATGAAAGACCGTGGCTCTCATAATGAAATGCGCGGAGAATAGCATTATAATCAATTACGGCAGTGACTGCAACACGAGTTCAAAGTTGGTAAATATGTCTTTTGTTTATACATTGCAATGTATATGACCTTGAATCATAATTAGATTACTCACAGGGATGTTTGTTGAACGCAAATGTAATTGCAGTTGAGTTTGTTTCACCACAGCTTCTATTATGTTGTCTCAGCTTTGCTCTCTCCTTTTTTTTTTTACGTCTTCATTTCTTTCAAATGGTTGATGTTATTTCAACAAATACTTGTGCTATTAATAGAAAACACTATTTATTCCTTATGTATAGGAGGGAAGAATAAAGGGCGGTGTTTTGTTTCATCCCATTAATTGCCTTCTGTTAGCAAAAAACAAATGCCTATCATGATTAGAATGAGTTTATGAGAGCTGTTCGTTCTGGAAGTACTGGAGTTACTGATGGCTTTTTAATATAGCTCATGAAGTACCATCCCATGGCCTATATCTTAATATTTCTTATTTTTCAACAAAGTTTTTTAGGATTGGCCTGCGGTAATGCTGGTTGCAGCTTTTCTTTCTGAAACTGTAAAAGTGACCTGCAGTAATTGAGCCACAGCAAGTAAAGACCTGCTGCTGGACTCAGTCCACAGAACCCGGAAGCTGCAGCACTACTGCTGCACAATGAGCTGTTCACCTGTTTATTCACAGTTCAGTGTGTACAACCCGAACTGGGGAATCAGTTGTCGTTACTGTGAATGTGCCGTTCTTGTGAATGGCTGTTGTCATGATTTGCTACGTCACTTATATCGATGCTACAAAGCGCTGGTCGCCATTTTTTTCGAAGTATATAAAGATTAATCATATTGCGTGTTCAAACACTGTACTTCTTGGGCCTTTAACACTACACACGCCAAGCCTATCTTGTTCTTCTTCTCTTTTCATATTATTATTATTATTGTTATCATTATTTAATGAATGGGTAAATGTAGCAGTAATTAATATCAGCGCCAATGAGAAATTAGATAATGGAACAAAATAACCAGTGCAACCTATTAAACAAAAGTGAATAATACTGTGGAAGTTACAAATACAGTTTATTCTACTGTGTATTCTACATTCTACAAAAAAGGAGCATTGAACCCTGATTAAAGTGTTCAACAATATTAGGAATTTTCTAACATTTTGGATTGAAGTGACATTCCAACATAATAACCCCAAAATAATACAAGCCCAAAGGAGAATGTGGCTGTTAGCTCGATCTGTGATCAGGGCGGTCATGCCAAAGCTTGGAGGCTTTTCAGTCTTGTCTTTTTATGATTTCAGCACAGATATGAGCAGCCCACCAGAGAATCTCTAATTAACAACAATTTACACCCTTTCTGTCATGTTTTTATATTAAACTGCCTACTCCCTGTTTCTAAAGCAATGGCAGGGGAAAATCTAAATCGAATCGGCCTTTGCATTTTGAATTAGCGAGAAGTGCACAACTATAAAATGAATGAAATAAAGAATTCCTTTTCTTTTTTGGGGTGTTAGGTTGCTGAAGTCAGTCAGGAAACTCCATCATGCTACATGGACAGACGAGTGGACACACTTACAGTAATGTCAGGGATTTGTACCTATGTTATTACAGTGAACACGGATGACAGACTCAAGGCAGTGAGTGGGAGGCTTTGAAGCAGCGATATCACACATTACACCCTCTCAGATTACTACCTTCTCACATAGCGTTTCTCACCCATTTCCTAATGAGCTTAATGGACTGAGAGCAGAGTCTCACCTCCTTTAAACCTGATTAGGTCAGGCAGAAAATGTATCCGCCTGGAGGGCTGATAAATGCTCAGGCGAAATTAGATAGATGTAGTGTAAATTTCTATAATACGGATCCTTTAATCCTCAAAATGAAGTACAGCGTCATTGCTTCATGTAGCATACAATAGTCTCAAACCCCCGCTTTAATTCCTGAAGTAGGTCTTGTCAAACACATAGTGTCCTTTGAATGATGTTCTGCCATGCAGCTCCTCAAGTCTGTCTGCATCAGGGTCCCTATCACCACCTAGTTTCACTCTTTATCAATATAGTGTTCCATTTTCCATCTGGTGAAATCATCGTTTCTCCTAAAGGTCACCTCCTCAAACCGCAAGATGAAAGCTTTTTTTTCCAATTAACACTCACAGTTTTTTTTAAAGGGCCTTTCCTAGCGTTCGGTTTGCCACAATGTAATGAAGCGTTTGACCTATAAATGTAGGGACCGCATGGAAATTAAGTGTCAAGGATTTTTGTCAGTGGGAGAAAATGTTACTGTCAATCTGTAAAATAAACAGGGAACAGGGAATGACGGCACAGTAAAGATGTTGATAGCAGGCAGCAAACAGGCCTGTTTAGAAATATTCAGACATAAGACATTGGCTTCTGAACAAGCTCTCCTCTCAAATGGAGCTTTATCAACAGCAAGGTATCTTTGAAAGTTATGGGTACAAACACACCACCTCATGACAGAAGACTTGTGGCAATTATACAAAGAGAGTGTGTGTGGGAGATCAGAGTCTGCAGGCATGTAAGGGATCCGGGATGATCACAGCCTTCACTGGGTCTCTGAGGGTCTGACTCCAGGGAAGATATCAGATCAGAGCCAGGCTTTCACCACCCTTCACGTCAGAGTAAATTGTAGCCTCAGCTCCTTTTAAGTGAATGGAAAACCATCCCCCAACAAATGACATCACTCACCTTGGTGATTCGTAACAAACTAGATTAATGGCACATCAGTGACATTTAAGCCACAAGAAGGGGATGAACTGATGGAATCAGTGTCTCTCTGCAGCCTTGATTCCATGACACTTGTGAGTGGCTTTCACTCCGACCTTGTTTGGTCATGAACTTTGGACTTTTCAGTTACCAGGTGTGAAAAGTGCCTCAGACAGATAAGAACAAAATTTTGCACGAACAAAAGAGGTGGCCTCGGTCTTGATCAAACTGAGCAATGGTTCGGTTTATTTTCAGTGTAAAAAAAACGTTTTTGGACAGTTAGGATTTTTTGACCAATTGCAGGACGTTGAGACAGACTGAAAGAAGCAGAATCGGCTGGCATGATTGTTTGCAGTCTTTGACTATAATGTTTAAAGGAGAAGGACATTCACTTGGTGCATTTGAATTAGTGTCGCATGCAGCACCTGAGGTTGGTGATGCTCATAGTCACACCATAATGATAGTACAGTAGCAATAGAATTAACAACTGGTTAATTAATTTTCTCCATTAAAATGGAAATTACACTACCCTCTGCACTGACCACACGCTGACCTCAGACACACACCAATCAAAGTATAAGTGGACGCAGCCCATGTAGGTGTTGATGACAAGATGTAGGTATGTCCTACAAAAGTCTTTTGTCCTCTCCTAACTAACCGGATCAAATGCACACAATTTAACAAACACACGAGTCCTAGTTCGGACTTTGTTCTGGACACTCAGGTGTGAAAAAGCCCTTACTGTACTGTGAGATAATCCACCCATCACCTTTTTTCCACACTTCAAATGGCAGCCATCTTGTTGACTCCCATGCAGTGCCCCCCCAGGAACTTTAAACAGCCCTGCATCGACGTTTGTTTGTTTGTTTGTTTGATGGCTATTTCAAGCTTGTCCCTCCCTCCTTTTTCAAATATACCCCTTTCCAACACATTGGAGGAGCACTGATTAAAGCTTTTGTGACCGCAAGGAGCTTTCTATCATGGCTGCACACGAGCTATCAAAAACCTCAAAGCCCGCTTGCTCCATGCTTTGTCTTCCAATGATGAGCAGGGAGGCACATCAAAAGGCTGACAAAACCTGTGCAAAAAGGGAATATTTTATTCATAGCTGTCAACGGAAGGGAGTGGTAAGATATTAGGGCAAGAAGGGACCTGCTGCAATTTAGATCCTGATCCCTTAACATGGTGTCACTTCCAGGATGGTGTTTAATGAGGAAATGTGATCAAGGGGGGAAAGGTGAGATCTGGGCTGGGGGACGAGAGGTGATGATATTTACGTCTCTCACCTCCACTTTGCTCACTTTCACATGAACCTTGGGTGTATTTTTTCACTTGTTACTGGGATAGAGTTCATATAACATTTTAAAACTCTTAAATGCTCAGGTGTTTAAGGAGGTAGAGCGGGTTATCTATTCATTAGAAGGTTGGTGGGTCAATTCCCAGCTCCTCCAGTCGGCATGTTGAATCGACACTGAACCTCAAAGTACCTCAAACGGCTGTGCCAGTAATTGTGAGAAAAGTGTGAGGATGGAATGAGTGAACGATAAACCGCATGGTAGACAAAGCACTATGTGTAGCAAGCTCTGAATGAATGTGTGTGTAAATGGCTGAATGTGATATGTACTGTAAAGAACTATGAACAACTCAAAATATCTATTAAAATGCAGTATTTTTAAACCTTCACTCACCATAACCCTACGTAACCTCTGTGCAGTGTTTACAGCTGATTTCAAGCTCTGACATTTGAAGCATGATTTTTATTTTTATTTATCTGGAGTAGTAAACTGTTATGTCCACAGCAATTTCTGCAGTGTAAATGAGGCCTTGTTTCCGAAAAGTCACGACTGAGGTTTTTTAAAATTGCATTAGAATGTTGCCTGCACCACAGATGAAATCCCATTCACCTGCAGTTTGCTTTGGTCTCAGTGCCACCCGTTTGTGCGTTTATCCTGGCTCGGGTTGCAGAGGTAGCCGGCCAAGTATGGTGTCCTCGATATCCCTTTCCCCAGCCACGCTTTCTAGTTTTTGTGAGGGATCCCAAGGCGTTTCCAGGCCAGCTGGGATTTGTAGTCCCTCCAGCAAGTTCTAGGTCTACCTGGGGTCTCCTTTTAGTTTTGAGTGCCCGGCAAACCTCCCCAAGGAAGGTGCCCAGGACACAACCTAACCAACTCAGTTGCAAATATCTCCAAACCTCAGCAGAGAACAACAGATCTATCACTTAAATCACTTTGGATCTATCCACTGCCAGAGGAGTCACTTAACCCCTCATCGAGCCCCAGCCTTTGTGCCAACATGGATCATACAGTGAACATCCAGACAGCTGAGCGAGTGTTTAACAGCCAGCTGAGTTGTCCCAACCCTCGCCACAATGAAATAACATCTTACAAAAATGACCACACACAAAGGGAGAACAGAGAATCAATGCTGTACTTTCGGTCGCTGTTGCCTTCTCGCAGCTTTTGCTCCTCGGTCTTGTCACCTGAATAAAAATAGTCTCGTGCTCCGTTCACACACGCAGCCGCAAATATGTGAGGATGATATGTGAGTTGAGAAAATAGCAACTTCTAAAGCCTCCGATGCACGGAACTGTGTAAAGCAGCACCCACCTACCCAATTCACTACAATACAGCTTAAACCAGCCACATAGGCTTGAATGAAAAACAAATGTGTGGAACCAAGTGGCTCATTCAGGTGCTAGTATTGCGGCAACATGGGGGGAAAAAAAATCCAATCGGCCCCAAAGGAGCTGAGTATGGAAATAACAGGAGGCATGAAGCTTGATTTTCTCAGCTTTACAGACTCCGGCTCAAACAAGTACAATATTCGTCACACAAAATGCTTTTGAAAAGCAAAACATGTCAGCAGAAGCCAAATTCTTCTTTGAGTTCCTCAGCTTTCCACTGAAACTGCAGCTCGCTGATCTTCTATTTGAAGAGAAGAATTGTCTCTTTAAATTCAGCATAAATGAGTTTTACGCCTTTTGGACCAAACCCGTGTTACAGCAATTCTCCTCCAATATTGTGTTCTTTCTGTTCTGACACCGCAGCTTCTCCTCCTTCTCCTCTTCCTCCTCCTCCTCCATGCCACCACGGCTCCTCCCCTTAGATTCACCTACTTGGAAAGAGGGTAAATTTTGAGCAGCAAGCTGTCAGGAGATAAAAGGTGCTTTTATCGGCCATTAGCTTAAGAGCATACACAGCTTCAATCAAGCAGTATTAAGCCATGTATCACATCAAGAGAAGCTAAGTGTCCATACATGGGTGATTTAATGTGTCTGCAGGCATTTTGGTAACGTTTGTGTGAGAATGCCCATCTCTCTGATCACTGATGTAACCTTTGGATAAGAAATACAGGAGGAAACATGAGGGATCTGACCTTGAGTCTGTGCTTGTGCTGTAAATGTGTGTGTGTGTACTCCAGGTATTACTCATGTTTTGGAGACCTTATTATGTTTACACAGTCACATTACAGGGATTTGTCTTCTTTATGGGGACAAAAAGCAAGTTCCCACAACTTAAATTATTAATGTTTAAGGTGTTCACTGTTTTAAGGTTTAGGTTTAGGTTAAGGTTAGGGTTATGTTATGTATGGCAAGTGGTAACTATGGTTAAGCTTAGAATAAGTCTCCAGGAAAGCAATCTAAGTCAAAGTCGTGTCCTCTGAAGTCATGAAGACGCCACTGTGTGTGTGTGTGTGTGTGTGTGTGTGTGTGTGTGTGTGTGTGTGTGTGTGTGTGTGTGTGTGTGTGTGTGTGTGTGTGTGTGTGTGTGTGTGTGTGTGTGTGTACACTCTTTTTTTGTTACCCCTTAAGGGCCTTTTCCAGTTGAAACACTGACCTTGTATACCTGCTTAAGGTTTGGGTGAAGATTAGGTTAAGGTTTGTGTGAAACAAGAAGTGGTTGATTAAGGTTAGAGATACTCTCTAGGGAACAAATGTAAGTCATTGTAATGCCCTCTGAAGTCATCAAGTCACGCATCTGTGTGTATGTGTGTGTGTGTGAGACAGAGAGAGAGTACACATGTGTGTTCAGGGAGATGTACTGTATGAGTCAGGGACAAACGCGAGCGTGCCACACTGACAGTCTCCATCACAAAGGCCTGATGTGAAGGGACAGGACGTGTCAGAACACAGGAGCAGCACTTTCATCATCCAAAGGCCAGATGGACGAGAAAAAGTCCACAAAGACACATACTCACACTTAACAGACATGTTTGTCCCACACTCTGATGTGCAAATGAAAGAAAATGCATAGAAAGACGCAGTTAATCCTGCGCTTTATCACACACAAACACACACACACACGCGGAAGAAGAAATCTGATTTATATCAGTCAATCGAAGACAGCTTTCAGACGGGGGAGTTGCCAGTAGAATTGGAAGCCTCAGAGCAATGTCACCCCTGTCATCCCAACAAGAGGGTTGCTTTTCTTTCCTCCACAGGCAAACACATCCACATGATGCGCTTGGCTGAGCGGAGAAGCTTGAATTCCTGTCGCGGGCTAAGTATTTTCAATGGATACAGTCAGGCCAGTGCCTAACGTTGTCATCAAAATGCACACAGGAATTGAGCGATTGTTATGATCTTACCATCGGAGGGTCTTTCTGGACTTTAAAAATAAATAATTTCTCCAGCTGTCTAGTGTTGCTTTTACTTCCTGCTGCAGTTTCTTTCCTGCCTTTGGGATTATTGTGTCTTGTGCCTTCCACCCGTCTCTATTCATGTCTTTTCCTATAGATTTATATATCAAGGATATTTTTTGGTTATCTGGTTATCAACTGGATAAGTTAACTCAGGGATTGCCAGCTGTGCTTTTTTATTTTTTGAAGGGATGAGGTTTTTGAAGGTTTGAGCATATGAGTCAGTCTCCTGGCAGTTATACTTTTTCTTTTCCACATTTATAGTTTTCTCTGCCCTTCCCTTGAGTGTTTGTCGGTCCCTGGTTTATACCTCTCCTTGGATCTGCGTCTACTGGGTGTGGCGACCTGGTTTTGACCAATCCATGCTAATCCTCCTGAAGTATTTAACCCCCAGTCCATCCATCCATCCAGACCCCTCCAGATTGTTCCGGCTACCACACTGTATTTGTGTTTGATGCCTTACCTCCAGTTCCATTCTGGTCACCTGCTGTGGGATTCCTGTATCCGTGTTAGCTCAGTCCAGCTCCTCTTCCTCCTGCCACACCACAAGACCCATTTACACCACAAGACCCATTTACACCACAAGACCCATGTCATGACCCCCCACCCCCCAGCCTGCTCTCCTTGTCGCCCCTCCTCTCTAAAGTCTCTGGTGATAACATGCCATATTAAATACTATACTAAATACTATTTGCTATTTCTCCTTTTTGAAACTGGCTCAAGTCTCGTGTTCTGTGTATTTGGGTCCAAAACTGAGTGTGTTACAACAAATGCATAATCCAGTTGCAGCTGCCAAGTGCAGGAAGGACAGCTGGCAAAACATCCCAGACTGTGTCAATGCGTACGTTAATAGGCTTATAATATCACTGCCCCATCATTACACCATGAGTAGATGTGACTATAAATACATGTGTGTATTCCAGTAAATTAATGTGTGTATTTTCATGGTTTGTATGTCAATTTCAGCCTTATTTTTCAGCCAGAACCCTGGTGGTGTCAAAAATGACTATAAAACATAATTCATATTTTAGAATTATGAAAAGTAAAACGTTGCAGTGATTCTGAACTGTGTTGCCGGATGATCTACAAAAGCATAATGGAAAAGGCTTTGATATTGCTGCATCCAAGAGGAAAATAATGAAATAAATAGAGTAGTGAGCCCTCCTACACTCATGTTGAGGAGCTGGCCCCCTGTAATAATGAGGGTCACTCACACAAAACAAATAGTTTGCTGGTCTCTCAACACTCGTGCCCTCTGACGAGACCCTCTCATGATCCGCCCACAGGGCTCCATGGGATATTGTACAAATGGTAATGTCATTGTCCAATAGAAATGACTCGGTAGTAAGTGGTGCTATAATTCGCATTGGTGTGTTATTTCGAATAGACTGTTTCTAAAAATGGACGTATACTCTGGGTTTGGACAGTAACGTGAAATTGAGAACATGATTCTACTTCTCTCTTGCTTTACAACGTGTGTAAACATTTTAAGGAATCTTTCTATATGTCATAATGTTCTTTGTATAAATCATGGTCCCATTTTGAGTCAATAAACAATATAGCATGGATACTGCCTGATTGACAGCTAGTAATGACCGATGGGTGTAGGTCACCGATAAAGGTCAAACCCAGCTCCTCCAAATATCGCCTCTTTGGTTTCAATAAACCAAGATGCGTCTGCGTTGGTGTCTACAACAGTCTTGTCGAAATGTGCCAGGCTTCTTTCCTTTTAAGTATGAAGTTTAACTACTTACCATGTCATAAATTTGAAGGAAGCACTTCTCAAAATAGCTACTATGGATTAATCTCCCCACACATCTCCTCATCTCCTGTTTATACAACAGACATTTCCGCCTGCTTGAGCCACTGATGCAGCAGCACTGGAACAACGCAGGTTAAATGTTTTTCTCAGGGCCATGCGGTCATGGGCGAGTGAAGCATTTGTCATCCTTCACTGACCAGTGTTTTTTTTCTGACTAACAACTTTCTGACACGTTTTCATGACATTTGGCTTGACTGTCGACTCAAATTTCTTCATGCTGGATAGTAGAACTTTTTGAAGCCAGTCCTTAGTTGTGTGGGAGAGGGAAAATATGTCAGAGAAAGACAGATAGAATTAGACTGCATGACTTGTGGTTGTGCTCTTCCTAAAAATACAACACTCAAGAAATATTCAAGTTTTGTATTTTGGAAGCGATCTTAATCGTGTGCTTTTTATTTTCTGTCTGATTTTTTTTTCTGCTTCTTGTTAGTGATGCCAGCTTGATAACTCTGCCTTATTAATCACTCTGCCAAAAACAATGCTCACTGCAAATGAACCTTTCTATATTTGTCTCTTTGTTAAATAGCTCCCATTGTGCTTTGAAACATATGTTGTGCTTGTTTCACGAGGAGTGATTGTAAAATATGTCACTGACGCCAACACTACGAGGGGAAACTCATTTCTGCTGCCGTGCCAAGTGCCGTAACGTTGAATCAACCGCTGAGGCTGACGTGCCAGGAAAAAGAATGCGAGATTCTCCTCAGGGCTTTAATTGTCTTCAAAATAAAAAGTTCAACCTGAAGAGAAATCAAAACAACAGTTCAACAACTTGTGGTCAGGTACTTTCACTGCAAAGTGGAGGTAGCTTTCGGAATGCAGTGCCGGCGAGGATATGTATAGCACTGAGCGTGCTCCACTTTCTTCAGACAGCACTGACCTTTCCCACAATGTCCTTCTCAAACAAGAAGCGCCAGCAGTCATGTCTGAAATATACAGTATGAAGGCAAAACACCCCCCCACCCCACCCAGCCCCAGTTCCTCACACAATTAGCACATTTACCGTAAGCAGGACAGTGCCTTAGTCGTCTCTGGGTACAGCTAATCATGATGCACTGCTTCCTGCAGGAAGCACATGATGAGTGGGCACATGCACAGAGGCTGACCGACACAGACACATTCATGTTGGAGTGTTTTGAATGTGTGTAAGAATGGGAGGGGCTATGGACAATGGGTAGACCCTTAATTGAAAGTGTGGTATTGGTTGGTCAGGTCTCACCAGCTAATGGTCAGGTCTCACCTGCTAATGGTCATTCAAGCTGAAAGTTAACCACCGTAACTGTTGTGTTTTTTGCAGCTAATACCTAATTAATGGGGTCCAAGGATAATTCAATGATTAAAATAACGTATCAGCTACGGGCAGGCGCTATGACCTTGGCTAAAATTAATATCACTGTATTTTATTTTAAGTTTTGGGCAGAGAAGCCTGTCCTGTCTAGTGATATCCTTCCACCTTTTACTAGTCCTGTCATATATGGCGTGTCAGCAGTAAACAATGCCTAGGGTGGCACTGATGTGGTGATTGGTTGTCCGCAAACTAGCAACTTTCCTCCTCATATTCACAGAGATGTGAATGATTATGCAATCAGGGAAAACAAGCAATAACGTGCATGTGTGGGGACACAGATTTTTTTGTGAAGCTTATATTAACTGCATCGGTTTCAAGTCAGGTTTGGATAAAAAACTGAGATTCCTACCATTTTGGTCAGGCTCTTTTAGTTTTGGACGGGTTTTGACAGCAAAATACAGCCCAAGCCACTCTCTATTGCATAGTACTGTAGTTTGCGACATGTGGGATGATTAAAAACCAAGCCAACGAATATGACCGTTTTTGGGGAACAGGCATTTCCTCCCCTGTGGCCGCCTTGCTGTCCAAACATTTTCTCTTTAAAGACCGTGTAAGCCAAAATCAGTCATTCGTCTCTTAAAGCTCTAGCATGTCAGTAAGTGATTACTGAAAACATGTTAAACAATGGGAACTGCTGAATTGTGAAGTTTGTGTGTTTTACAGCATTCCTTGGTTCCGGAGAGGGTGTTTGAGAGGGTGATCGCACAATGTCATCATGAATATTTTTAGGCAGTGCTAGCGCCTACACGGAAGCACACATGCAGGTGATGAGTTCTAGTATGTCAGGTCGAAAGGAAGCTGTGAACATATGATGCTGCAATTCAACACAACACTGATGATTATTTTTATTGATACAGGTGTAATTAATTCAATATGTCAAAAAACAGTCCAACAGCCTGCTTTGCTTAAGTAAATGTGCAAAGTGTGTACACCAGGAGACTTTAACTAGGTTGTACTCTGTGTAGTGCTTTGGTGTTTCGACAACAACTGCAGCCGGGCAAAGGAGAGCTGTGTGAGAGCAGCAGAATACTGCTCATTTCATGATTTTGAACCCTATTTTGGGGTGGTTGGCAATACATTGCTCTGTGTTGTGACAAAAATATACTTTTGATTGCTTTACACTGTCTTTAAGCTTAAGTGGCTACTTTTGACGTCACCTCGCTTTACTTGTTCAGGTGGGCTGCTCCCTTTTCACAACACACTATGCATAAAGGCAGTGGCTGATATATTTTACTTTTTAATTTGCTATAAGATATACTGTATAATGACACGTATTCAGAGCACAACTGAGCATTTGAAGTATTTTATAATGAGGCTTTTGGTTTTCAGTGATCAAGATATTGCAAAATCCATGTTTTGCTGCACTACCACACTGGTGATGAATATGACACCAATGTACCAGGCACCCCTAATATCAGCATTAAGTCCTTTGTTGTGTTTGCCATGATGGATTAAGTTTAATTCTCAAATAAGAGACTGTGGGTGCTGAATACTGAGCCTGGGGATTTTGCACAAGAGGACCGCCAGTGATGACACTGAATGTTTTAAATTTCTTGGGGTCGGCCCTCTCTGGTGTGCACTTTTGCTTCTAGTACAGTGTCTCTCTGCATCAGGGAGACAGGAGCATCCTTCCCCTCTGCCACCATCATTCTTCATTTCCATCAGCTCCTTTTCCCAAACTGTAAACACTCCCTCGCATCCTGTCTGTGACTGTGATCTCTAACCCCAGTGGCCTATGCTGCCGTCTTACTGATGTGTCCAGGCCCCAGTCACCTCCCTGGTGCATCATGGCTGAGTGGAGGCAGTCTCAGAGGGTTTTCTTCTGGTGACAGAGGCCGACCAGACCCGGGTCACTTGCTTGGGGACAGCTTGCTCACCAACACTCCACTGGGAAAAGTCGGCCGACCGTTGGCCATTTATTCAGCACATTTGTCAGATGTTCACTCTAGATGGCATGTCAGCTGCAATGCAGTGCAAAGACAAACTGCTATTTTAAAGAAGGTAAACACTCCTTGCATTAAGCATGAGCAAGAAATGCCACAGCTAAGGTCAGATATACAAAAGCCAAGCTGCACGAAGCGTTGAATACATACATTACAAGCAAGAATATTCCCCCTGAATCAATTACTGTACATTGTAGCTACTTGTTGTATTGAGCTAGCAAGGGGCCAGTAGCCCTGAGCAGGTTTCTTAAGTGCTGGATGTCAGTTTCGAAGGCAGCTTTAAAAAATATAGAATTGTTCCTTGTAAGTTTATTTGTTGCTGTGTTTATGTCCATAGTCTAAGAAGTAGAGTCAGACTGGTATATTGGTTGTCCAATTAAAAAAACGTCTGACAGCTTAACAGACATAGTAGTATATGTGTTTATTTTTTTGCCAATATGAAATGCAGAATAAGCAAAGAAGAAAATATGTGAATTTCAGCAGATCTACTAGTATCGGAAATGTTTTGCCCCCTAATATCGGAGTCCCCAAAAATCTGTTAAGCTCTACTGAAAAGAGGACTTGATAACAATCACTGTTGTAATTATGCTGTCAATAATAGCAACTGTAATAACAGCCTCTAACTTGTCTTCTTTGGCTTGTTTCCCCAGACTCGACATCCTGTGGCGGTAACTCTGTGTACTGTGAATTCATCCCCGTACTGGAGGGAATCATAACAACAGAACTTTTTGTGTTTGATTTAATTTACATAATCTGTGACTGTGTTGCAGTTGTTCTTGACAAATGCAGGTACTGTGTATAAAAGTTTGAGAGACCCAGCACAAATAACCCTGGAGTTTATGAAGCTCAAACAAATTGTGTTTCGACCATCACGGGTGTCCACTGTATTCAGTTTCAAGTTTATTTGAATTTAGTTCCAGACTAATGAATTCCATTTCAAATTGTGCTATCCAGATTGTTTTTATGACATTTTAAATAGGTAAGAAATCCAAATTATATGTATATATGTAATACAAAGTTTCCAGTGACACATATTTCTGCGCAGACTAGTTTGGATATGTTTTTCCAACATGAAAAATGCAACTTTTTAAAAATCTCAGACATGGTGCCCTGCGGCCAAGCATACTGTATCTCCCCATGCTCCATCCTTTAGCTTCACCCCCCGACCCCCCGCTAGTACCTTCACCCCCTGCCAGTTCTCACCCGTCACTGCACCAGTGCAATTACACTGCATCACTTGCCAAGGTTAGAGAGAGTTCAGTGCTCTCAAGCTCGGCCCCTGGGTCCCTAAAGGACATTGATTCCTCTGACCTATGTGTGACTGCTCTTCCTCCGACTGAGGTTCACCAAGCTTCTTGCGGCAGGCCTCAGTGCACAGCTAATTTCCCAAGGCTCAGTACAACGCGCTATTAGCGCTGAGCCTAAATTCTGTCTGCTACAAGCTGCTGCCTCTGTGAGATCTATAACCAGGCTGGTGGGGGACCATGAGAGCTCAGACACACTAAAGGCTTCCACCGTCTACTCATGCATGTAGTTGTCTCCTCCTAAACCTGTGTTTGCCCTTAAGGATCATTTCACCAGGTGTGTTCTGCTCGTGAGCCAACTATACCCGCAAGCATGCAGCTGCTGGCCATAAAAAAAAGTGTCCTGCCTATTATCAATGATCAGATATGAAGCACCTAAGTTTCCACATTTGTAATAAAATCAACAACATTCGTCACTCAAGTTGACACAAGTTATACTAATGAGCTCATAATTAATATAATTAATGAACTATTTAGCATATTTTTTTATCTACTTATCTTCACAACATCCTTAACAGGAGTATTAAAGTACTTTTCTTGTGTTAAGCCATTATGAGCTGGTAGCACTTATGAGAAACCGTTATTAATTTTCTTGTGGATGCTCCAGTATGATTAAAACCATTTTCTCTGTAGAGGGTACACGTATGAATTACTGTGTGTCTGTGATTTTTTTTATAGATATTGTGTTTATTGAATGTGTCAAGGATTCAGTATAAAGGAGACAACTATGGTATTATTGCTGAAGTATAGCTTCCTTCCCAACAGTGGTAGAATTGAGTGAGCTGCTGCCAAAAATCCTACCCCTTGTGGCACCGCTTGGAGGGGACACTACCCAGCAAAGGTTTAGGGCTAACGGAGAGGAACTGGGACGGGGCCTATGTGTTGTTGAGGGTTATTGTTGTTTATAATGATACTACCGCTAGGAGTCCCCAAAGTCAGAAATACCGTACTGTCTGTGACGTGGAATGCTGCAGCCAACTGACCTCCCCATTACCGCACCCTCTTCGTTCAGCTGTGGCAATGAGGCAACATCAAATCACGAAAGGCCCTCACTAGAGCCAGTGTGTGGTTTGTCTGTTATAGCCTCATGTTGAAAAATGTCGTTGCTAAATGGCACACTCCATGGTCTGTGCTAAAGTGATAAAAACGCTTGTGGGTTTCTGTCACGGAGGCTTTATAAAGACAGACATCTTCCTCCCACTGTACAAAAATGAAGCCAAAATAAGCTGGATACTGCACCTGACATGTTTTGACACCATTTTTAGCCAGAATCTGCACAGTATTGATTGTGGTGTTGAACCAGGCTATTGATGTCCCGCCGGTACACTTGTTTGACCAATCATAAGTTAGTCTCAGTTGTCAATCATGACCTTTCACCCTATTTTTATTGCATCAAAAAACTACCTTTAATGACTTCTTTGAGAAAATTGTATTCGATGTATATTCGTTAGACCCCTGTCCTATCTGCTAACATGGAGGAGTGCTAGGTGATTTGGTTTCACTTGAGGGAAGCTGTCATGTCATACATCTTTATAAACCGTCTATGGTCGCTGTGATTAGACACTAATGTAAGCATAATTACAAATAGTTTATTTATTATCTGCCAATAGATCCAACCAAAATCCTACATGCTGCAACTTTCCGTTCTGTGGTTGCTTGCCAACATCCAGCTAAGGTGGTATAGGTCACATCAACCTCTGCTTCCTATCAATGAAAAGTGCTGTTACGCATAACAGTATCTAATTAAAATATGACAACAGAATTACGTTTTGTGTATCAAATTATCTTTACGTGGACACTGTGTGTAACTAAATCCTCTGTGGTATTTATCAAGTCCATGGAGCTCTCTGCTGTCTTTACGTCAGAGGTGTCACACAGTGGGGACAGACACTGCCTCCAAACAAATAACCTATATCACCATGGAAACATTGACCCTGACCCAAACAACCCCCTCCCGCCCTAAGGCTGGGGACCCAACTGCAGGATAAGCAGCTTTCCAACCTCGACTCCGGTCTGGACTTTGTGTCCCTCCCAGTCCATCCTGTTATGAGGCCAGTTGCCAGAGGCCAGAGTGAATCTCATATACAGCAGCCGCTATCAGCTGGTCCATTGGGGCGGCTGGCACTCAGTTGGGCAGGAGATAGTGGCAACTGCAAGCTCATTTTGCCGCCACTCTCTGGTACATAGTGCAACAGAGTAATCATACCAATAACATTCTGGCTCTGTTACAGCACAGGGGCTCCGAGGAAGGAAATTAAAGGAACAAAGAGAAACGAGGCTCTGCTCCGGATCTCACATCATTTTTCTTTTTTAAACCCCACCCTGTTGTATGCGCCACCAAAGGAGGCTGTCCAAGGCAATAAGGCTCACAGCCTGCGGAGGGATTTGTTTTGCCAAAAATATTTGCTGCTTTCAATAATGTGGCTGTTTGTATTGAGGAGAGGAGAGAAGAGGAGAGATTGTGGTTCACATGCAATCTGTTGTAGCATCCTCAGTTCACCGGTGATGCCTTATTCTCTTACCCGGGGGATATATTGGGGAAAGAATAAGATTTTTATGACTTGTCTGTCTGAGCCTTAATTCTGCTGCGTGTGTGCATTTTCGTCTTTGTCCTATTTCCATGAAGGACACTAATCACCACCTACCTTCAAAACGCACCATGTTGGCTGAGTGCTGTTGGCTTATGGCTAAGACTGGACCCACTTAAAGACAGTGCATCCCCTGAGACTCACTTGCCAACACAGTCTCTCATCGTTCTGGTTCTGACAGGCTCTTCCTTTGCTAATCCTTTGGAAAGGTGCCTAGCCCTAGGTGCAGCAGCCCAAAGAGCAGCTCCTGTCTCTGGAGGTTTGAACAGGAGCCCCGAGGGTCTTATACCGGCCTCAGAGACACAACCCCCAATCCCCAGATATCCTCGGGATGAGCCAGGAAAATGCTGCGCCGACGAGATCTTCAGCTCAAGCGAGCCAATGGCAAGCAGTCACATGAGACAGCAGAAACTGAATCCCACTCCATCAATGATGGAGGAGAGAGTGGGAGGCCCGAGATTGGACTAACACTACTGGTCAAAATAAAAAAGGACACGCATACAGTACAAAGAGATACACACAGAGCCCTTTCCCTTCCAGCGCACAAACTTTCACTTACTTAAGGCTAACATTTGGCATGGGGATATTGTGGTTCGCTGCAAGTGGTGTTTCTCTGAGATTGAAAAGTGTGCGTGCGTGCTTGTGACTGAAGGATCCCTTTCATCTCGCCTCCACTCCCAATCTTGGAGCCCCCCCCCCACCATTGCTATCACCCAGCCACCCACTCTCCAGACTCCTGTCTTCCTCTTACAGTGGCTGCCTTAAAAGCCCCATCACTCTTCGGGTGATTGTTCTTTCTAATGTGATGACAGAGCAAGCGGTATGACCATACTTCTTTATTTGTAGCAGCCACTCTCTGGGTATAGGTGGGAGTGGTTCAAAGTGAAACGGAGAGATTGGAGTGAAGTGGTACATAGGAAGCTGCAAGGGAAAGTGGAATGAGAGGGGATAATAAGGAACAAAGTGTTTAAGGATAAAATAAAATAAAATATCCTCACATTTGAGAATGGGAATTTACATTTGCAGGTTCGTTCAGTAAATGACTCTTTCCTCTTTTACATTTTAGATGTAAACTCGCTAACAAAAGGCTTTTGCTTTCTATTGCCAATAGAGGTGTTTGCCTTTCTGCTGTTTTCCCCTCGGTGCGTCACGATCGATGTCACAAAGGCTCAGACAGCTGAGGCGCTCTCTCACCTTGCTTGCCAAATTTGCACGTTCACCAGAGTGTCATGTTTCCATTGCTACTGATTGGAGACAGAGACGATTAAAACCGGTGTCTACTGGGGGAGTCATTTGACCCCGGAGTCAATGCTGATTGTATCTATTCCCATTGCAGATAAAAGCCAGATGTGAGTGACTTTTTTTGTCCAGTTGAAAAAAGGGCTTTATGTGATCAATTGATGATGACAAAATTGTTGTTACATTATATTAACGTTAAAGGCTGCTGTAGCAACCTTTCGTCGCTGCCTTTGAGGAAGTGGTAGGATTCAAGGAAAAACATGGATGGCTGCCTTTGCTCTGGCCTCTAGGTTAAGGTCCTCACATACTGACACATCAGACATCAAATTCCACTCCCAGGATAAAAAAGAAGTGGCTGCTGTGTATTGGGGCAGACACACGCTCAAATAACTGGGAGTAAAAGTCTCACAATAAAGAAGAACAGGGATTGTGAAAAAAATTAATCGTAAAAACTATGATCATCTGTTTCACATTATCTAAATGCACCGACCATACGATCATGTCCCAGTGTCTCATACTTTGGTTGTGCAAAATTGATTTGTTGTTTAGAACTATACAAAAAGTCCAACAAGGACAATGAACTCTCCCCTTCATGACCTTTAAATTACTGTTTTCCTACAGGGCCTGTGACTTCTTGACTGTTTAATTACAGTCCTGTACAGCATGCAGCGTGGGAGGCTCCACCAAGTTAGAACAAATGTTAGTTGACCATCGTTTCTTCTTGCATCCATCATGTGGTGAGGTAGGAGATTATTCAGTAACAAAACCCCTTGTGATTTGGACGCTGAGGCAAAGTGAAGCCTTTTCCATAAAAGTGACAAGTGGAACATGGGGGTGGTTTTAGATAACACATGGAGCTCAACATGAGGGAGGAAAGTGGAAGCACTTTTCTGCATTCATTACCACAGCTAATTAGCATAATTAGTGGTTATGCAAACCTTTTATGGGGGAACCCATTGAAGAAAGGTTAGCTTTTTAACTGCTGAGGAGGAGTCAACAGATCACACACACAAACACACTGAGAGAACGACTGTATTTCAGGACTAAATACAAATCCTCACTGTCCCTGCCTCAACTCAATTGATGATATTTAGATACAGGCCACTCTGGCTCGGGAGGAAGAGGGGGTTGTCCGCTAACCAGAACGCCAATGGTTCGATCCCCAGCTCCTCTAGTCACCATTCCAAAGCAGAATGGTGCGTGATAGAAAAAGCACTGCCTATAGAGGCGCTTTATGAATGTGTATGTGAATGGGTGATTGCAACTTGTACTGTAAAGTGCTTTGAGCGGTTGTAAGTAACTATATAGTAGATGATTACTATTTTCCTGCCTTGTAGAAGTCATATATTGTAAACGTTAGACTTTAAACTTTGGTTTTAGACCCCATGAGAACACAATGGAAGCAGTCCTATGAATTAGGAGCTTCAGATATTTGTAGGATACTCCCCCCTGGAACCTAGATGCTGGTGGTGATGATGAGGAAGGCAGTATCAAGTGTGGACGTCTCACGAAGGCCTCTGATTGGACTGTTTGTGTGGAGCTTGACCTGGTATCCAGAGTTGAGCCTGTGCAGGGGGTGGAGGTGCTGAACTGACAGCTGAATGACAGGATGGAGAGAGGACATTTTACACTTTTACAGCTCACAGGTGATTGGATGAAAGCGAGCATGTCAGGTTGTGACTTGATGAAAAGAGAGAATGAGCTGGTGGAGCCTAGAGATGGCAGGACTTGGGAAGCAGTCACAAGAACTAAGCTTCATTTAGGACCCATCATTTTAACTGATGACACCGTTTTTAAAGATTATCAATAATAAATCTGTCTTACATATCTAAAAAAACATCCAGAATAAAAAGAAGTCTTCAACAAACATACTTCTCATCCCTCCCAGCTGACTGTGGGTTTGTCTCCCTTACAGTGGAATAACAGGGTCAAAGTTACAGCCAGGCTAGGGGCAGGAAATGATTCAAACACACACGTCACTAACCTGTGAAACGCGTCCCGCTCCCCTCATGACACTGTGCGAGCAAAATCACAGTTTTCATGGATCGTATTAGAAAGCCTCCACACTGTGCCTGAAAGGAGAAGGGGAGGAAAAGACCAAAAAAGAAAGAAGGGGCACAGGGAGAAACAACACTTGCCATCTGAGTGTCAGGGAAATATTTTTGATCTTTGCTGCAAGAAAGGAAGTCAGCTGCTCATCAGTGAGCCCTGCAGAGATGAGATGTAAAGAGGCTGCAAGACACATATGATTAGGGTTAGGCATGACTGTTTGTCATTTTTCTTTTGTTGTCGCGCATCAACTATACCTCAACCATGAAAGGCAATTAATGAATGCTACAGCATGAGGCTCTTATTCTTACAATGTATTACAATACATCCTCATCAACAGTAAATCCCGGTGCTTTAAAGAATCACAAAAAAGTTCTATCATGACGAGTGTTTTTATCAGCACTTGCCATTTTCAATCAGCCTATCAATGCATCTATATCATTGATGTCGGCTGGGAATTGACTATTTACTACCCCCACCCGTGGACATAGATTAATAAGCATAAGTAGGCATGACAGGCCCGTCAAGCTTTGGATTTTTCCACACGTTGAAATGGTTGAAAATATGAAGCATATATCAACTCTCTACATTGTTTGTTTGAATTTGCCTCACTGTGGTGAGCGTAGAAAGAAAACCATTTAATACAGCACAGTAATGCAATGGCGAACAAGCTCCTGTAAATACAGGAACAATGCCTCTCCTTTATTTCCATGTCGTCTTCATGGATCATAAACTGGTGATGCAGACTTTTTTGCCCGCAGCATTAGCTTCCTCATCTTTTAGTGTCATATAATTCATGCGCTTTTCAAGTGCATATTTAGGATCCTTTCACAGAATCCCATTCTTATTATTCACTGAAAAGAAGAAAAAAAACAGTTGTCAGCCAGAAATGAGGCCTGCTGTTTTTACTTCTGTGTGAAATGATAAAACACGTTGTTTCAGACATTTAATGCAGCAATAATTACGCCTGTGTTTTCTGTATATACATCTGTAAACTCTATATGTGCTATGCCTGGATGGACAAATTGACAAGTGTAGCAACAGAAGCTAAGGGACTCAGTAGATTCTAATAATATTATTGTACATTTTATTTTGGGTTGTTCTCTTTGGGGAAGGGGAAAAAGCATAGTGGAAATCTGCACAGCAGGGCACATCCTGGACAGGTCACCAGCCCATCACTGGGCCGACATACAGAGACAAACCATTCACACTCACATTTAGTCTCCTCACGCCAATTTGCATGTATTTTTCAACTGTGAGATGAAGCTGTGGTATGTGGAGAAAACTCAGGGGAGAACATGCAAACTCCACACAGAGGGACACCAATCAAACCCAAGAACCTTCTTATGAGGCGACAGTGCAAGCCACTGGACCACTGTGCCGCCCACAGCATCATAAATGAATCCAATTATAGCATGATTTGAAACCATGTCACATGTTTGGAACATATTGTTGCAAAATGGGGCAAACGTGACTCTCGAATTATTTCAAGTGAAACAAAAGCAGCTTTCAGACATGAACTCCAGAAAATGGCCACACAAAAGTTTGTAGGGATTTTTCCTGAGTTTTGTGTCAGTCACGTGCTGGATCACCATGCCAACTTACTTACTATGAATTTCCCTGCTGTATTGTTACATGGGCTTAGTGACTCAGACGTGTGCTTACACTTACAGCCCCTGTCCGCACTTTAGTACATGTCTGAGAGCAGCTTTAGTGAAAGAGGCAGAGGAGAGAAGACAGAGGGATCGGAGGCAAACACACTCACACACAAGTAGGCCACGGGTGTGATATGTCTGGCATCCAGAAACAGGGTTCAGACACTGACCTCGCATCCTGTTGGTGAAGCAAACCCAAGTCAAACACAAAAACAGAGAGCATGTGCGATTATTCTCCCATGTTCACATTTTCACACACGCTACATACACTTTTAAACCTGCTCAAGTTGAAAGGAGAGACCCATTACACTCAGTAGGGTCTCTCCCCCCCCCCCCCCCCCCCCTATTGTTACCAACAAACATGTTCTTTTCTTGTCCATGGCGGTTGGCATGAGGAAAAGAAACGTTGCAGGAAGGAAAATAAGAAAGATTTGTTTCTGAACATCCAGCTGTCCCACTGTGTGCAAAATGAAATGGCATGCTTCGATTCCAAAAGTAAAATAAAAATTGTTTTCAGTGGGAAGCCTTCTTGTTCAGGTTTCTCAGACCTGTCCAAGAAACCTCTTAAAAATATGGTGATAGACACAGAGATTTCCTTGGCACAGGCACCACTGCTGTCCGTGAATGATGTCTATATTATTTATTTTCTGTACATCAAACCAGCCCTGGAGAATAAGAGAGGAAACTGAGTTAAACATCATTTTAGGAAGAGACGAGCGGTAAGTATGCTCGCTTAAGTTTGTGCAGAAGTTTCCCAGGATTTGGGGTGAGCATTTTTAGACTCTGCATAAGTGTGTGACTATGAGACGTACTGTACCTGTAAGCACATCGGCTGCTCTCTAACTAAGTTGAAATTCCATTTCATGACACAATGACAGATAAAGACCTAACAGCATCGCCTCCCCCGTATCTTCCTCCTCTGGCTCCGTCTCTATATTCCTATGCCGCGCCTCAAACCAGCTGCAATAAACCTCAGAAATCCACTCGGCTCAGTTTGCATACCCACATCTCTGCCTTTCAGAAAATGCTCACCAGTACTTAACAGACAATTATAGCACATCACACAGAAGTATGGAGAAAGAACCTCATAATATGATTGAGGTTGTATTTACATGTTCAATTTTGAAGCCAGCACTTAAACATGGTGTGGAGTGCAGTTTGCAAGCATGTAGTGCGTCTGACACAGTGTTGGAATTCTTAACCTGCTACCTGCACACATTGGAGGGTAAGAGCTTAAGATATCCATGCTTCAATTGAGAAGAAGAAATGTATACTGTGCTTTAGTGTCAAGACCACAAAGTAGTCATTTTCTCATAGACTTCTATAGAAAGTTACTTTGGAGTTGCCTTCTCCAAAGTAAGTTTCTATGAGAAGAAGTAGAAGTCTATGAGAGTCTACAATGTTTTTTATATACAGTCTATGTCACTGACATAATTGTGAGAAGTGATCTATAGAATTGCTCTGTAGATCCGAAGAACCCATAATAAACATAGCCAGTGATTTGATATGCTGGTCACACATAAACATCTTATTAACCCGTTGGATACTCAACAGCGAGTAAGTGCACGAGAGATGTCATTTCAATTAAAATGGACAAATGAAGTGATATTGGGAAATGGAGAAGGATCACCAAGGCATCATACATGAACTGCATGGAGCAATTTATCCACCGGCTCTGCCCAATATTACCATTTAATTGATTTCTCGTGAATACAGTGAGACTCGGGATTTAGGTTTCCTGTTAAAGGGAACTGAGGGAAATGAGAAGATGTGATCATCGGTGCCACAAAACAGAACAGACGCACAAATATACCAATTATATTTCACGTCGATAGTTTGTTTGATTTACACTAGATAGCATTTTTTCCTATCGTTAAAAGTGGTGAAATTGGTAGGGAATGCAGAAAACACATCCCCATTTAATGACTTGAACACAATACTGTATAACAAAACCAACTGATAACAAAAATATGTGCTGCAAAATTACAGACAAAAGCAATACAGGTAATATATACTGGGTGTAATTATGTTAACACCCAAGCTTTACCTACTGGCGCACTGTATGACAAGTGAACTGCCAATATGACACAGAGGGAAGGTGTAGTGAGGAAAAGGTTTAAAAGTCTTATGAACTACAGCAACTTTATTATTAACTGAAACAAATTTGACTCCCCTCTTTAAATACTTGAATTGTAGAAATTAGTGGTGCACCGATGTATCGGCCGTATATCGGTAGCGGCCGATATTCGCCTCGTTTACTGCTATCGGCGTATCGGTAATAAATTTGACTTTCACCGATAACATTGGCCGATATTCATTGGTATGTTTTCTGCAGCCTGCCAATCTGGCATCCAGATTATGGTACACTGACGCCGGGTTTACACCGGGCGCTGAAGCGCCGCGCCGCGCCAAGGAAAGCCAGGCGCCTCCCATCCACCCCATTGTTAAACCTTTGTGCGGTTCACATGGGCTGCGATGCGCCGCGCCAGCGCCCTTCACCGATGGTTTCGGCGTGCGAGCGAGCGTATCGCGCCAGGAAACAGACTGAAAAATGATTTTAAACGATATAAATGACATATTTGATATGATATAAATGATCAAATATGCATCCCATACTTTGTATTCCCCTTCTGTTGTCCTGGAGTTTTAATTTTCCCAATTTTCCCAATCACATAATTAAATGTTCCCCTCTGCCCATCCACTACAGCCACACAAGCAGTCATATAGATAAAAAGAGAGAGAGGGGGGGGCTAAAGGCTTGCTTGGAGAATACGTCATTTACCCCCGACACCCGACATTGAACGGGTTACATACAACAACAAGCGGAGAATCACGGGCTGACCGACGCGGAGAAATGCGGGTCCGGTGTGAACAGCCAGGCGGCTGCGCGCTTGAGAATAACGCTGCGCGGCGCGGGGCGGCGCTTCAGCGCCCGGTGTAAACCCGGCGTTACACACCAAGAAGGCCACATGCAAGTAATAAACAAATATCGGTATCGGTATCGGCTATCGGCTAGATTGTTGTTTTAAATATCGGTATCGGCCAAGAATTTCCATATCGGTGCATCCCTAGTAGAAATTAAACAGCAGCACATTTTGACTTTTGTCTGCCAAGATATTACTAGTGTGAATAAGCTTGTGTGTTATCTCCACCGCCTCCTTCCAATGTCTTACAATAATATATGAGTAATATTATTAGGTTGTCTGAAAGAGAAATGATTGGAGTGATTTGATCAAATCTGCAGTTGGTATCTTCTTAGGGTTTAACAGTAGAGGCAGTTTATTCTTAGTATGATGTGTTTTTAGCTTTACTACCCTTTTAACTACGATGGCAGAGATATGTTTGTAATGATATAATAAAAAAAAAAAAGGGTTAGGTCATTACAAGCCAAAAGATGATAGATATAAAGGACCAAAAATGGCATAAGTATAAATGAATAAATAAATGAAAATAACAAATAAATAGATACATAAATAAATGAAAATGATATTCAGTTTGCGATGAAAAATGCTCTCTGTTTCTACATTTATTCATTGATTTCATCATTTTTACATTTATTGATTGATTTCTACATTTATTTATATCTGTATTTCTACATTTATTTATTTCTGTATTTCTACATTTATTTATTTCAGTATTTTCACATTTATTTATTTCTGTATTTATTAACTTCTGTATTCTATTAATATTCTACATTTATATATTTATTTATTCATTTCGACATGCATTTTTTTATTTCGGTGTCCCTACGTTAATTAGGTAGGGGGGTGGGGGGTTTACACAGTCTGAAGTCTTATCTCTGCATTTATTTATTTATTCCCACTTCAAACGGTGTCAAAATAGAATGTGTAGAATGTGTTTCTATGTCTTTCTGACTTTCTCAAAATGACATTACACTAATCGTCTGGAGCTGCAGTGCATTTCGATCCCTGCAGGCTGTTGCTATAGGAGGAGTCCGTTATCCATGTCCTCCTCCTATGATTGTTAAATGTCAGAGTGAAATGATGGCTTTACAAGCTGTTGGTCTTTGACACCACCACCGGGCCATTACTTGATGTTTTAGATTATCGCAGACCGCTAAAGCTTCTCTGTATCTGCTCAGGCAATCTCCCAAAAATTACATTCATCTGCAGTTTCTTTAGATATCAAAGGATATAAGAAAAACGTATCACTGAGTTTAAAAAAGAAAAAAGGCCCAGAAATATACACACATACGAAAAGTTATTTTATCCTACTTCAGGGAGGGTTTTCCTTTGGAGATTAGACTACCTGTAATTAAGTCGGAGCTAATTTTAGACTGTAATGAGAACGGATCATTAAGATCCTCTCTTTGCTTCATTTCCAGTTTTCAATATTTAAAAAGTATATTAACTACAGACAGTTGGAAATGAAATACTGTGAGTATGAATATTTCTACTTTTTAAGTTTTTTACTGCAAGAGTAAATATTTATTTTGTAGTGACATTGTGAAATGATTTTCAGAGTACATAAGATAGTAGAACCTCGTATTGAAGGTATTTTACCTTTGCCAGATGTTTTAGCTGTTCATTTTTTATATAACAACAACAAACCTTCCCAGAAAATATTGTAAATACAAGACCAGGATCTGCCTTGAACTGTAAATCTTGCACTTTGTTGTATCTGTTTCATATGTGAGAGATGATGCAAGGTGCTGTCAAAGTTTCACATCATTTGGCTTTTTTTTTTTCTTCTTCTCAAACCACCTTAATTTAAATGGTGTCTGACAGACAGAGGTGGCAGAGGTTGCTATAGAATGGAAACAGCATTCTGTATGAACTACTTTGCAGGTTGGAGTTAATACTTAAAACACTGGCAGTAGATCAAACTATATCTGCAGATTTCTTTCTTTTTTTTCCATTTGAAATAATTGTCCCAATTAGGTTTTGTGCAAATTGGTCTAAAACAATCAGCTACAAAAAGGGTAATTCCAAAAGAGCTGTAAAAAGATTGTAATTAACAGAAAAAGCCGCTGTGGAAAGATGCACGCAGTTTATTGTACCTTAAAGATAATTAAATTGACTAACACATAGGTTATGTGGTAAATCCAGCACCGGAATTAACTGTGTTTAATTAGCACCACAGCATGCATTGAATGAAATGCAGAATGTGAGCAAACGGTTTCTTTCATTTTAGTTAATTCTATCATTATAGGTTTTTATCTGCAATCAAGTCAACTAAAAGTACAGGGTGACATCTCAATCTTATTTATATCTAAGCTCATTTCTGGAATAAGACGACAGTGCCACAGCAAAAAAAAAAGCTTAACCAGTGTGGATGTGGAATTTGAATGTCTTTGAAGCATCTTTTCTAGAAGAGAACCCGACACCACAGCTCTCCCTATTGCTTTAAAGCTGCTTCCACATATGCACCGAAGTCCAGACATCCTCACAAATGTCAGTGTGTGAGTACAGAAGGAAAATGTCCAGGAAATTCAAAGCAGGCAAGTGAGCGTGTGGATGAGGGTGAAAAAGAGGAGCCATACACGTAGAGGACGCAGTGGAAAATGTCAACTCGGAAAGGCAATGAGATTCGAGAGGTTGTAGTGATAAGGGCCGATTTCAATGTCGATGTGCTGTAAACAAAATATGTATCAGTCATATCCTGCTTTTTGAGTGCTCTGTGTCTGTATGTGAGAACAGATTCAGTTGCTCAGGACATTTTCCAGATAGATGTTGGAATACAGTAGGAAAATGTTGGAAAAATTCACATTGAGGGAGTGGGCGTGTTGATGATGTTTCTAACACGTGGTGGATGCAAAACTGTAAAAAACGTAAAGATTAGAAATATCGCTTGTGAAATACACGTAGAAGATGCAGACAAAGATGTCATTTTGGAAAGACTCTTGAGAAGATTCATGAGATTTTGGTGTTAATGGCTCACGCTGTAAATAAATTCACATCTTTACATTGTGTGCTGCCCCCTGCATGCTCTACCCAGAAGCCACCTCTCACCTGCATCCTCTGAACATTTTCCTGTTGTTGCAAATGTATCTGACCTGGACAATATCCTGCTGCGTTTGTAAAAGGTGAAGCTGGTTTGGGTTCATCTCGAAAAAGCATTTATCATAAAATCGTATCTTCTCCTTCTTTTTTCAGTGACTAGCACTTACAGTGAAAACTGAAAGATGTGCACCCATGCATCCCTTACTGAGTCACAATGGAGCCACTCCATGAGTTGCATGCTGTATATCTGATCCTCCATCACAAATGTGTTACAATGGCAAAACTCCCAAACGTCAGCTTCCTTCGTAGTTCTACTCTTCGATCCAGGCCAGTCCTGCTGTAGACAGTACAGGCATTTGGAGGGAAAAAAAGGAAAAGACGGTCATTCCCCTCCTGGAAAGTGGCACGCAGCATTGAGCGTTCCCTTATTTAATGGTTCAATAGCGATACCTACTCCCTCCTGTTTGAGAGCGTTGTTTCCCTATGGTTATTGCACCATCAGTTACCCCCGCGGATGCTTGGCTGACGCAAATGCATACTTCCACGCCATGCCGAGCAAATTAAACTGAAGAGGAGGTGGAGAGAGAGAATGGGGAGATTAAGTGAGAGCGAGGGAGAAAGAAAGAGAGTTACAGGAAGGTTAGACGTGGAACAGAATGAGGGACTTGCAATCAGGAGGAAAGGAGGCCATCTTAGTATCTCTTTGAAGACACACACACACATACAGGTCAATCTTTCTAGTAAGGCCTATTTCTCGTACTTTCACTGTGTGTGTGTACAGTGTGATCCAAGTTACTGTTTGAGACCCGTTTCCTAACTAACCCAACAAAAGCAACGTGAAGTTGAGCATCCCGATAGTGCTGAAATTAAACTGGTAAATTAAACTAGACATTAACTGTTTACATTACCTGAAAGGGACATTTGCCCAAATGATGAACTATCCACCTCCTATTACCACTGATGTCATTCTTTCTTTCTGTGTGTCTGTGGATCACATATTGCATGAATTGTACGTCTTATCGGTTTCACACTTGGCATGTGTATTTTTTAAGAGCCCGAGAAAGTGCAGTGTCAAATCTGGTGCGATTTGGACACGCAATATTTTTAATATTAACAAATTGTGAATAAAGTGGTGACCAGGGCAGTCTGTGGGCGGGGCTTCAGTTGAACATGTCTTATTCTTATTCATATCTTTCTTATCTTTTAAGGGGTGGTCAAATTTTATTAAAAAATACCACAGATTGTTTTCAGTAGATAATCAAAACACAGTGATATATTCTAATTCAAAATCCCAGTCCATAGTCTTGAAGGGAATGCTCAGACCATTTTGTAAATTGGCGTATTTGCTGTCAAACTCAGAGTGAGATTAGAGGATCAATACCAATTTCATGTGCATATTCAATACAGAGGTGGCTGCATGAGGTATTTAGCTGAGCTCAGTGCCAAGTTTGTGACGGGGGGTGGACAAATGGCCTCCTTCAAAATGCTCATCTCTACCTCTTGGCAAATTAGAGTCTTTCTTTTAACTAGTCCTGATCTTGATCAAAAACGTTCACCCTTTCAAACTGCCTCTGACAATGACAGAACCAGAACACAACATAAGTATGCACACACAGACACACAACCACACACAAACACACACACACAATCAGGTAAACACTAGCACATGTACACGTGTTGCCTCACAGGAGGGGCCTTGGGGAGATTTTCACAGCCGTGAGAGCGCGGCACAAAGGCGGCATTGTTCACCATCAGCAGGCGCTCCCCATCTCGGGGGGGGGATAAAAGAGAGAGGGAATAATTGCTTCCCCTCACACTGTGTGTAAAGTGTGTCCCCTATCAGCAGCCAGGCGCGGTGAGGGCGATAGTGGCGCTTCACGCACGAGACTATGCCCCCCCCCCCACTTCACCTTCTCAAACACAAACATAAACACAACACACCGCTGTCCGTGTTCACCGCCGCAACAGCGATCACCAGAGGGGGCCCCCTTGGAAAAACGGCACCCTCCTGATGAGGATCTGTGCACACGCTGTGGCGAGCAGCGCACTCAGCGACAAGCGACACACTCGCTGAGACAAGTCGAGTCAAGTTTATTTATCTTGCACGTTTCGTACAACACTATTTGACACACACACACACACACACAGAGAAATGTACGCACACAGGATTCAATCTTATCTGTGATCTTTATCGCAAAGTGTCATCCTTTTCCTACTGTTAGTAAATGTACGTATTCTGACGTGCGTTTCACATGCAAACACCATACAGATCCACATCTCCAGTGGTGTGTGTCTGCCGCATATCTTTGTTCTTCTCTCTCTCGTGTGCAGAAGCAACTATCTGCAAATATGCTGATGTTGTCACTGTTGCATTACACCCACACACACACACGCACGCATGCACACACGCACGCACGCACGCACACACACCATGTCCAAAGGGCTCCATGGGGTAAATATGTTCGGAGCCATCATGCCTGATCATCTAATCATGACTAGGCCTTTAGGGAACAGAGCAATGCCTGCTCTCCATACATGCTGATCACACAATTTTCCCACAATGCCCTTCATCACTGCAGATTCATATCTAAGAGGCAGGTTAGATGGCTACAAAGACGGACTGAACAAAGAGAGGCTGGGGGTTTTTTTTCTCCGCCAATTTTCTATTCTGTTTTTTTTTGACAGAGATAATTGATGTGCTCTGAGTTTTCCCATCACCGCCTTTATTTTCTCTCGCTCCTTCAGTCAAATCCAGGTAATGGTTCAGCACATACGATTTGCTTGTAGTTGCATGTGTATTTTCTCATTACCTATGGCTTTTCATTGGCTCTCATACCATGTGAAACACAGACACTTCATTACATATCCTGCTGACAGCACCATGCGTTGATTTATAACAACACTACCTGGTCGACGCCCAATCAGCTGCTCTGCCTTTCTGTATAACGACGGCTGTCGGCGTCCTTTTGGGGATAGTAAATATGATAAAGAGGCAGAAAGTTCACGAAGGAGCGACGTTAGGTGTAAAACAGGATGAGCTAAAGTGGGAACAATATTATAGCTGTAAACTTTTATGTATGTTTGTTTATGAGGCCGTTAGTTTGTCCAAACTGTTTGCTTTTTTTATCTTCAATCTTCAATCCATATCATTTTTAATCGTTTTGGGAGATGAATTTGTCCGTTCATAATCTCATTGATGTTCACCTGATATATGTTCATCTGTAATTTATTAGTAGGTTAATTGATGGTTACAATCAGTGGAGCTCACACAGGCATTTTGGGCCATGCACCATCCAGTACACACAGACAGTGCAGTGTGTCTTGTTCTCGTGGTTCTGTATTTCCAGGTGAGCAGAGACTAATAGCGTGTATAAAAGTAGCAGTGCAAAAAAGAGGATTGAACTGTGAGCAATGCAAATAGGAGATCAGGGTTTGCAGGGTAAACGTGTAAATGTGCATCACTGAGCTAATAAGAAATTCAGTAGTGAAACCGAATGTAGCCTACTGCATGTATGTGTTGTGTGAGTGTGTTTTGAGAGTTCATCTTCAACTTTATTTAGATAGTTTTACAGTGTAAAAAGTGTTTTTAGATGACTTTGAAAACCTCCACTGGATGATGGGAGGGAGGGAGGGAGGGGAGGGAACTCCATCTAAATATATTTTCTCATTAGTGATCATGAAATCGACCTGTCTGGTGTTTACCCCACCTCTTGCCCAGTGTCAGCTGGGATTGGATCCAGCGTCGTCCCTCGCGACCCTCAAAGGATAAGCTGTATAAATGGATGGATGAAAATGCGAATCAATGTAAAAAAACAGCTATAAAAACATAATATACCTGGAAGGACACAGCAAACAAAATATATTATTGTAATCTTTCCCCAGGACGATAGAGGAGGATTTTTCTGATCTGACATTGCAGTGGTTCAGGTTCGCAAAAACAATTTGTAGGGTTTAAGAGATCTTTGTCGTCGTAGGTGTTATAAAGAAATAACATTGGATAAGGTTGGAGAACAATCACAGCTTAAAAGAAACTGGTGCTGCTTATTGGCAAGAGAAAGGAAAAGAAACACTGTGTCAAAGTCTTGACATTCTGTGGATCCGTCTGTCTGCACTCTGAGAAACTTTGTGGCTCAAAAAACAATGTATTATTTTCTCCTTCACTCTGGACGCACAAGACTCATAATTCCTCCGGTCGCTGGAGGCTTTGCACAGAAACACGTTGTATGTTGTTAATGGGCATTTGCTAAAAACGACTGACGCCGTCATTTTTCTTCCGAGGACACATCTCAAAATTTGCCTCAGAGGGCAGCGGCGCAGATTTGCAGCTGAAATATTCAACTCCCATTTCTCTTCACGGTGTCAGCGCGCCGACCACATCTCTGCCTTTTTTTCTCCATCATTTGTTGACCATTAATCAACATCCGTCCTACACACAATGGAAACAGATCAATTTCCATGACAAGCGTTGTGTCTCAACCCACCTTGCCTTGCCCTGCTACTTAATGATCTGAAAGGAGGCTTTTAGGTTTCTCCCCCGTCACGGCAACACTTTACAGCACGTGCACATTGATCTGCGAGCGCTCCTTCCCTGAATCCCGTCCTGTTGATCCCGCAGCTGTTTCCTGTCGGCCTCTGAGCTCACCCAGTAAAAAGTTCTAACCTGAACGTGGCCGGGGTTGTGTTGTGGATTGTCCTTGAGACTCAGCTTCCACAGGCTCGAGGTGACTCTCTCTCTCTCGATTGCTTAGACCGTGCGAGAGCTGCTTCATTCTATCTGATTGATTTTTATTGACAACATAATGTACTCACTGCTTGTGGCCGTCAGCCTCGTCTCACACATAAACAGCAATGACATTGTATATTTAACGTATCTTAGCCGGCCCATATATTACCTATGATAAGTCAATCTAACAGAATTGCTCATAAATTGATGCTAGAACATTTCACTGTAAAAACAAAAACCTTGAAATTGCTCACCCAAATTAGATTTTGGAAAACACTAAGCAACATATGTTCAACGGCATAATTAACTTGATTTTGCTTCAACTAACTTTATGAAGTTTCTTGTGTAAACTTGGTCTCGATGCATAACTTAAGGTGGTAAAATGCTCAGTTTGAACCAGAGTGCACCACAGGTAGTGGGGCCAGTTTTAGAACAGGGTCTACTAGCAGTTGTGCAGGGGTTTTCAAGGGGGTTTCCACCAACTGCAATGAATCAGTCTTTCTGACACAAACATCGCGGCTCAGGAGGTTGAGTGGGTTGTCGATCCCTGGCTCGTCAAGTGTGTTTGTTGTGTGAATGTTCTCTGAATGATCTATGATAGAAATCTATGGTAGAAAATGTGCTGTTTAAGCGGGTGAATGGGTAAAAGCACTGTGAGTGGTTGTTTGGTTTAGAAAGGCGCTTTTTAAAAAGCAGCCTTCAAAGAACTGTGGTAAAATATCTGGCGGAAACCCAGTGAATAGATGTTAGTAAAACCACTGCTTTGATTCGTACAACTTTTATTTTTGGGAATTCTTACGTTGAAGTCAAAATTAGAAGTTTCTGTAATCATGAAAGATAAATAATCAGAATTTAAGATTATTAACCAGCACAAATTTTCTAAAGAAATTTGACAGTTTGTCATGTTACTGCCTTTTATTTAACTTGATTTATCTGTATTTGTCTTCATTCCCTCTTCACTGATTAGCTGCCCACCTGTATTTGAACCCATGTGTTCCACTGTGTTCCTCACCAGTTGTTCTTGTCAGATTCCTCTCAGCGATCCGGTGTTTTCCTCACTTTTTTTTCTCTGTGTTTTCTCTGGTAAGTTTTGACCAAGCTTGATTTTTTTTGACCATGCTTCTTTGCTCGAGTGTTTTTGGAGAGGCTCCCCCTGCCTCTACTAAACCTTTTTAGTCCTGTTGAAAACTGTTTCCTGGATCTGTCGTTGAGTGTGACATCTAAAAGTGGGTCCTCATCTTGTTCTGGACATAACTGAGTTTGAGTTGTCCTCAAAATCCCAAAATCTAGTGCAATAATATGCCTGGAATTTTGGAGTTTCCCCAACTTTGAAAATCTGTCAAAGACTATAAAAGTTATAACCACTACCATGAATAAAACACAAATAGCACGCAGCTATACTGCTTAATATCTCAACTTCCACTTCCTCTATAAGTTAGCTTGACCTCTCTGTCACTTGTAGGATATTCTTTTATCACATAACTTGTGTCAACTAAACTTGTCTTACATTGTGAACCTGGACATCGTGTAGAGGTAAGAAATAATATTCTATGGACACAGTAAGCTAGTGCTGTATCTGCATACACCTACACAGCATTACCATAATTTGTGCTATTTATATTATACCATAATTGTGTTCTATGAGTTGAATTTGTCTACGACATTATTTCCTTGTTATAAAGTTGATTTCTCTGAACTTAGTCTGTAGGTCTGGCAGTATTCTTTTCAAGCTAAGAGATTTAATGTGGGTATAAGAACCACTGTCATATCTAAGGCGACCCAATTTACTTGTGTTCAAACCCTCACCCTCTGCTCCTTTATGCCAAGTTATCGTTTGTGCGTCTGATGGAAATGTGATAATGTGCCCACAACAATAACAACAGACAAGGGAGATGGCTTCTTTGGTGTGTTGATGTTTTTTTTTGTTTGTTTTGTCTGATTACACGGCACACTTGATTTGTCTCATTTCAGGGATGAGCAGGACTGCGATAGTGGCGCTGTGATTCGGGGGCTCTGTACCATCAATTCAATTCAATTAGTTTTAATTAGCGCAATGGAGACAAAAAGCAAGGGGGAAAAACAACAACCTCACAGGGTCCTCCGACAATGAAATGAATTACTCATGAGTGAAAGCTTATCACATCAGCCAGCTTTATATGTAGAGAATATTAAATCAAGGTGCTGGAAGACGTAAGACTGGAATGAGTTATGCCGATATTTAAAAGCCATGAAATCTCTATTGGATTCAAATCAGATCGTGATAACAGGGCTGATGGTTATTTGATGATATTTGGTGTTTTACACACTCAGGTGACTACTACTCATCTGTCTACTGTGAGATATTTTCATGTTTTTAGATGTGGCCTTTGAATGGAAAACTCTTGTTGAACCAAATAGTATTGACTCACATTTGATTGAAGTATACATCTAACAATGAGTGCAGTGACCTGCAGTTTTGTGAAATCCAAGCCGCTGACAAATGTCGTATACATAAGTGAGCCTCAGACGATAACTCAGACCTCCAGTATGTATTGAGAAGACATTTGTAAACCAAACTACAAGATTCAAGATTCTTTCCTGTCACATGCACAGTAAAAAAAACACTCAGTACAATTAAATTATTGCATTGCCATTCATCTAATGGCACAGAAATAAAGATGAAACACAATTACAGAGATTGAACATAAACACATACACATGTTCATACACATGTGTTTTGTGCAAGACCAGCAGTAGCGTAATCATAAAGTGACGGCAGACGAGTGTTATTGCAACAGATCATAAAGTGTATTAATCCTATTGTTGAGTGTGTGATATTGGAGAAATGGAGAAACTATATATAAAATATATACACACACACATATATATATGTACAGATTGTTTTGATAATTTTAATATCTTAAAGGGTTTTCCTCTCATTTGAATCCATCTTATGACCAATCAGATGTATCTGTGAGCCCTTGGAGGACTTCTTATTCTTTGCCCTGTGTTTGCTCCTTGTGTTAAATGTTTTTTTTGTCTCTTTTTGCACACAGCGAGGACTTTACAAGTGTCTGCTGTCTTTAGAATTTGTGGGGAATGAGAACTTATCTTGGACCCACCACAGTAACCAGCCTTTAGCCCCGTAAACCTTTTCATTAGAGATTTCAATCCCCACTCACTGTCACCAGCGTGAATCCCACTATTCCTGTGTGTACATGATACAAAATATATCTGATGTCTCATTATGTGACTCAAATACAAATAATTGGTATATTTATATATATTAAATATAGAAAAAAATAGTAAATCACAAAACAAACAAGAAATCAAGACAGATATTCTTTGAGCTTTAAAGAAAAAGTGATTTTACTAAGGGCGTTTCTGATACAGACTGGTAAGTTATTATTCGTGCAATACTGGACGAGACAAACTCTGAATACTGTAATATATATAATGTGAAAGGACGGACAAAACAGGAAAAATTGATATCACGGTTAAAGTTTGACAGCATCAGCTTTATATATTGAATGATCCCCTCTCAGGCTCATCTTCCACACAGATGCAGGTATAACTATAAAAATTGTCGCAACACAACTTTGTCCAGTCACAATGGGCCACCTACCCTCCACCAGCACTGTTTTTTAATCTTATATTTTGTCCTGAGAAATTAATTCTGAGAGGTGCCAATATCCTTTTGACAGGCTTCTCCAGCACCACGCTGCTCAATAAGCCAGTGATTGATGCTCCCCCTCCAGGTTCATTGACTGGGACTGAGATTTCTCCGTTGGCACACTGCTCGCCTCTGACGTAGACGGACTTTTAAGGCAGTGCACGCTGATGGCTAGATGGATGGGATACACTGTAAAAGTACTCCGAACACACATTATTGACTAACGTGTCAATTGTGTATGTGTGCAATGGTTCCCAATGGTTTCTGATTGATCGCCCGCTGAGGTGTAAACTGGCTTTTTATTTCGTTGATTTTTAATTCTCAACATATTTCAATGGAAATACAACAATTGTAGAATCATCAGCGTTACATGAAAGTCAATGTTAGTCCGACCAATAAAGATGTATCCTTTAAATGGACAGAACAGGTGGAAATGAAGACTTTTACTGGGACATGATGTGCGACATGACGTGGGACATGATGAGCAGACTCAGTCGCCGTCCAATTGAGGCGAGACAAAGCTGCGGACCACAGTGAGACCAAGCAGGGCTACTAATGAGGAACCCTGTCAGCCCCGCCGCGTCTGACACCATGAAAAGAGGAAATGAAGAGAAAGTCAGAGCAGAGGGAAACGCAGTTTCAGCTTCAAATGCTCTCCCCGACTCAAATGACCTTCGTCAAATGCTCCCACGTGTGCAGGCGACACCTTGTTTTTCTGCCTGGAGCAATAGCAGCGGGTTAGTCTTTAGGGTGACATGTGATGGTGCTGCAGCGAGAGAATGGCCTGGCTATAGTGAAAGCTGACCCTTCTTGTGTTTTTAAAATAATATGCTACAAGAGAAGTTATTAAAGCGCAGCATGGTTCAGAGCCCTGCTGGTTTTCATTCAAGCTATTCATCAGAAACTCTAACTTAACACGTTTAACCAAGTAGAAGAATAAAACTGGCTGCTTTTTTTTTAATAAATGCAGAGAATTGAATCCAATTAGCAAACAGAAGAGAAGCTGTAAAACTGTTGCTGTTCAGATTACCTGAGCACATTTGTCCAGTTGCACAACAAACAGCAAACTGAGCCATACCTGTGCATGCATGGGACATTTGACAGGTGGACATCTTTGGATACCATAGAAAGCATTTTATTTTAGGGCTGTCAGCTTTTGCAAAAATCAAATCCAAATGAATTTGACATGTCACACAATTCGTTCGGATATATAGACACAGGGGCACCGTGCACTGCTCCACTATGTTCACTTACAGTCATCATTTGGGTCTGTTCATGCATGTTCGAATGGTAGAGTTTTTACCGTCAGTAATTTACTGCACCTCTCTATCATTCCCACTGCACACTGCCAACCAAATTGAGCCAATCCGAGCTCCCCCTCCATCTCCTCCTGCTCTCCATCCAATGACTAACTTCACACATTCTGTTGTCTTTACCCAGTCAAGGTTCTGGGACTATCATACTGAAGCTACTCAATTCTTTTGTAGTAACCAACCACTGATAGTGATGACAAATGTTATCACTCTAAGCGGTTTCCACGGTGCTAGAATTTTGTCGGAGGTGGCTGCCTCGCAATTCTCTGTGCAGGAAAAACTCCCCGATTACTGACATACTTTCTGATAGGGCAAGAGGGCAGGCAATAGGTCAAGCTGAGGGTTATCGCCCCCAGCTGGATCAGGAGACCAACTACTCCTGATGGTCTTCTACACGGTAGAGTTTATTTGATCCAGCCATTACAGTTCGACTGAATGTTCCACTTTCGAGTAAAAAGTGGCAGCCCTAGTTTGTTTGGAATATCAGCAATACTTTAATCATTTGAATGAACTCTACATATAACAGTGATGTGTCCATCATAAACTTAATCATGAGTATCACAGAGAGACTTCAGTTAAGTTTAGTTAAGTTCAGTGTAATCCAGAAACAATTTTATTAAACAAAACAATATACCTACACATTCCATGAATGAAAAGGCAGCAGGGAAATCTACCTGCCCCTTTCATATATATATATAACACAAGGTAAATACAGATGACCATCCCTCTACAAATCACATAAAAGTGAATTATACATTAATTAATTAATAGTCATCATTATAACATATACACACTAATGGCCTGTTGGTATATGGCAGCATGTGGACAGTCTTATTTGGATCCTGTTCCATTGTAATATTGAAACATTTCATCTCTCAGATATAAGTTCCTGTCAGCCGACGTGAATCCAACTAAACTCAGTGCTTCCACCTCTTTATCCATCAGGTTATAATAAGTCACTGAACAGAGTTATATCACACTCATCTCTCTGTCATGGATAAAGATGATGCCTCTCAAAGCAGTTTTTTCTGGTTCTTGGTCAGTCAGTCTTGAGCAGACCTGGGTCTTAAGAGTCAGATTCTCCTCAGACTGGGACGACTCTCCGCACATTTGGTTCAGAGGGAGGTCGTTTGAGCTCATCATTGTTTTGCAGCTCAAGGATTTTGTGTCCTTGCTTGTCAGACGCATCAGCTGGCTCGACTACTTTGTGTTATTTACTTGCATCACAGGAAAAAAAATAATTGCTGCCATGAGAATTTTTCAATGTGTCTGAGTTTCTTTTTCTGTTAGTTTTTTTTTAATATTATCTCTGGGCCTGATCAAATTGTCTCAAGGGGCCCTAATGTATATAAAATTGTTTACTCACTTTTTTTAAGCGATCTTCAATCTTCATGAGGGAAATGTGTGTGTGTGTCTAAGTAAATAAACTAATTAGGATTATGTCGTCTGTGGAAGAAGAAAAAAAAAAGGATCTTCTTTTAAGTTGTTTTTGGACGAACTGTTTGGTTTACATAATTGGTTGCTGAAAAGTGGTTATCGGCAGTCATTAGCAAATAATAGCAGCGGTGCACTTGATAGTTATATATTTTTTTTTGAGGAATATTAGTCTGTGACTCATTAGTAATTGCTCCATTTTGACTCAGACAAAGTTGTTTGTGTAATTAGATCCGCAACTTGCAAATAATATCGCAGACAGTTCCATCCTTCACAGTTATTAGAGTACGAGGTCTATATGTTGTCCTTTGGGTATAAACGGATTTTTAAGGGGATACAATAGATTTTGTCCCCTTTGAATTCGTGTCATTTTGTGATTCCAGTAGATCAAGATGGCGTTTTTCTCTATCTTCGCAAGTGAATGCTATAATTGGTTCACATTTAGTCCTCTGGGGTATGTTTGATATTAACATCCTCTTTGACCACCCTTTATTTCTCGCGCCTTAACTGCCCTATTAGGAGCGACGATACTTGTGCAGAGCAGCAGCCAGCAGTGCACCGCCCTCCCCGTCTCCACCCCGGGGTGAAGTAGCCCTCTCCAGCCGGAGCGGGGCGTATATCTCTGCGAGTGCGGTGCCGCTGCCGCTGCTGCTGATGCCGCTGTGTCTCCTTCTCCAGCGGATGCAGGTGGAGGATCATGCGTCAAAGCGCACCGAAACGAGCAGGAGCATCCGCCAGACGCAGGGCGACGGCACCTCCGCAGTAAAAGCTTCCTCGGTGCACTGCAGCGGAGGCGCTTTAAATCTGAAAAGGAGGATCTGAAGTTGCATCTTTCTTTCCTGCCTCGCCGCTGCGTTGACGGCAGGGGATGCAGGTGGAGCGACTCAGCCAGGAACGTTCACATCTGTCTTAAAGGAGAGAGAGAAGAGGGGGGTGGAAAACCTGCTTTCTGGTCTGATCAACGCTCTGGATAAAATAAAAAAAAAACAAAAACAAGAAACACTGAAGCGCAAATTGCACCCAGGCTATATCCAGGGATTTGTACAAACCTCCTCAAGTCCTGGAGAATAATATCGGGAGGGATTGCTGCAAAACACAAGTAAGGACTTTTCCCCTCTCTGCTGTGGTGACAATATGCGTCTCAGTGCGTTTTTTTTTTCTTCCATCCCCTGGCTGTGAGGATGTATCCCTCTCTGCAAAGGCACTCATCGCCTGTCATGATTTTGTAAATGATGACAGGTGAAAGAATTTAAAGATGAGACTAAGAATAACGAGCAGTTCAGTTGCTGGCTTTGTTCTGTTCAGTGCGAACGATGCGTAATGGGTCAATATTTGGAGGAGATTTGGGAGGCGAGTGGATCCGCGGGTCTGCTGTTTGTTTTCTGCGGCTCCGGGAGCAGACGCGTTGAATCCGCGTGTGTGTGTGAGAGAGCGTGCGGAGGAGGCAAGTGATGGACATGTATGTTTTTGGAGCCACGCGTGACAGCAGTGGCGTGGAGTGGAGTGTGGGAATTCGGCAGGAAAGAGAGAGGGAAAGTCAGTTGTTGTGCTTCTTGAAGCTGTGGCTGTGTTTACGCAGCGTCCAGACGACTTGCGAGGGATTGTTTCCCCCGACACTCGTCGGACCCGCAGACCCCACTGTAACAGCTCCGGGTTAGAATGAAATATGAGCCTGAATTGTAGTGTAGCGAGTACAATGTACTGATGGATCTTAATTTCCACACACAGCCCCACTTTCTTCTCCCCAAATCCCTTCAACCCCTCTCATTCCAGTGGTTCTGCCACCGGAGAGTTCATTCAAATAATGGGGCATTATAGAGCAGGTTTATTATCATTTTTATTCTAGTAATATTTAACTGAATTTTCTCTTTAAATTAAAAAATATATATATGTATGACACAGGGAATTAGGCCACCCGGGGGTATACTTTCTTTACAGAGCAGCTGCGTAATGATTGGCTGCTGGAGAGTGAAGTGGCTGTGATCGGACCCTGTGTGTTAATATCCACAGTCTTTTCCCCACGTAAATGTGAGGACTGCGTGGCACTGAGCGTGGAATATGTGTGCCGTCTTATTCTGGAGCTGACTGTACGGCCTATCCTTTGCGGCGACTGCATGTGTCTCCTGCGCCACCGCGTCGCCAAACGCCCACTGGGGCGCGTAATGGTGTCTTTACACAAAATCCCCCGACCCAGGAGCAGCCTACAAATCACAGCGGTAGTCCGAATCAGCAGATAGCTGCGATCATGAGGTGCAAATGCGGACTGTGGGGTTTTAGCTGCACCTTCGGAAGCTCTAATTAAAGCGAGCACATGCTGTCTAGTGGAGCCGCGCAGAGGCATGAGACGGATGGGAAGGACGCGACCAGAGCGAGGATGGGAGCAGACACCACACGAGGAGAGACCTTGTAAACGCCAGTGGGGATCTGACCTATTCTGTCTTTATACAGTGAAGCTGTGTGAACTTTTATAATACATAAAATCCCCGTTATATTACATATATAACATTCTATTTCTACTTCTCCATCTCCTGTTGGACTGTGCAGCAACGCGGGCAGACCGTTACTGTGGGACAGTGGTACTAATTACTACAATTAGTACTGTTAACTACTTCATTTGAATGCATTTGCTCAGTGACACTTACAAACAAGGATTTCCACTCACAGCAGTGAAGTTGGATGAATCCAGAGAAGTGTCCCAGCTCCGATTGTTGAGACTTTTGCAAGGCAAATACAATCATGTAAAGATGATTGGCCTAATCAGACAGGAAGTGGAAGTGCATACTGAGTCCACATTGGAATTAATTAAGCAAGGTGTTGTGATTCATTTCCTGAGTGCATGCTCATACAGCCACTATGTTAAAAGACCTCACCAGCTCCACTGGGGGGGTGGGGGGGGTGGGGGGGGGGGGGGGGGGGGGGGGGGGGGGGGTGGGGGGGGGGGGGGTTTGGTGAGGGAATTTACTTTTCCCTCGTACACTTTGGCATCCAGCTGTTAATTTCCAGTCAACCAAAACAAAACCTCACAAAAAGGATTCCTCCATCAATGTAGTCCAACAACATTTTGACAATGGCCTTTTGAATACTTAAAAGGCTTCTCCCCTTTCGTAATAATAGGCCACACTGAGCAGGGCCCATACACGATTCCCCTTTTGTTCTCAGAGCTTTCAGCGCACTTCATGAAGGGTGCTTAACATTGCCTTTGTGAGTGGAGATGACTTATAATAATTGCAAATTCCCCTGCAATTTGAATAATGTTTCCAGACCTTTTCGGTGTTTGTTATTCGGCAAGTGCAGGAAGTGGATTTGAGGTCCTGTGCCTCCCTCTGTTTTCACTCGTTCCGCTGACACGAGGCTTCCAACAACTTTCCTGCATGTAAATCTCTAGCTTTTCCGACTCAAATGCAATCATTCTGGGTCAACACGCAGACAGCATGCCGTTTGAAGGCAGCAAGAAAAAAAACAACAACCTGTTTCAAATGCAGATTGTGACTTATTGCTCTGTGCTTTTCTGTGGGCGGGATCTGTAGACCTAGTGTATCGGACTTATCTCTGAGAATTAACTCAGTGAAGATGAGACGGATCTCATGTGAGTCATAAGAGATTTGGTCTCATGATGGTATGTGCAGGTCGAGCGCAGCCCTCAGAGCAGCTGTCAGATAGGAGGCATCAGTCATAAACACCATCCGCTCACAGGTCAGTGTTTTGAGCAGCTGTCATCTTCCCCTGACAGAGAGCGGAGCCACTGTCTTCTATCTCACCTCTATCACAACTTGGGCCCTCACAATCCCCCCCACGCCCTGCCGCGCCCCTCCAGTTTACCACGGCAGAGACCGGGAGGGAGCGAAATTGGACGCGGAGAGAATCCGAATGGGTAATCTGCCTGTAATCCCTCGCACGTCGGCAAAGAGAGCAATCTGCCTCATTAACTCACTGTTCTGCCGCTCGACGCCTGGCCCTCATCCGTCTTCCCATCCATTTGCCCACAATCCGCCCACAGAGTGGGACACAGGAGAGGTTAAAGGAGCTTAGGGGAGCTATATAGAAGACACTTTCGCTTGCATAAAAAAGTGGAGAACATGTGATAGGAAAATGAAAGATATCCTCTTTCCCCTCCCTACTCCCCTTCCATTTTAGCCATGGGGGCCATGATGGGGGAAGACATGCCTGGCCTGCTCTTACTCCAACCCTTCTATTTCTTTTCTCTTTTGATTAAGACACCAGAATAGGGGTGGAAGAGCCAGTGATGGAGAGAAGGAGTGTAGGACCACTCATTGTCTCTGCATGGATGGATTTGTGAGCGAAAGAGAAGGGGCGTTAGACAGAGAAGCACAGGAGGGAGGAGAGGATACTGTATGGCCTATCGATCCTATCACTTTTACGCTCTTCCCTCCTGTGGGGCCGTGGCTGTAGGATATCCTAGTCTAGATTGGAACTAACATTAGTCAGTCCGGCAGGACATTTATTATGGGAGATGTCAGAGTAAGAACATCTCTCATCAAGCTGTCAGCTGCAGAGGGAAAAAAGCACAAAATTGCCTTGTGATGGCACCATTTGAGTTGAAAGCTCTGTGCGGCTTTTAACATCTTGCCTTTGGTCTTTCTAATTGAGAGAGTGGAGGGGACTTGGGTGTTGGAATCCTGGAACTGTGCCACAAACTCCACTGTATTCCACAACGATTGGGTCATGAATTCGTTCAGCACAGCTCGCAAGTACATCTGAATCCTGGATGAGGGTTTTTTTCCCCCCGCTCTGAAATAGTTGAAATTAATGTAATCCCAGCCCCCTTTTTTCATATCTGAGTATCAACCCCCCTCCCAAAAGCAGCCACTGCCAATGAATTAATGAAGATGCTCTTTGTAGCTTCAAGTGAGAGACTGATTTGAAATATTTGCAATACCACATCGCTCGCCTGTTAAGAGACTCAATCGCGATCCTTGCTGCTATGGATGAGTTGGACTTTCTTAAAGAGAGTAGGAGAGAATCAATAATAGAGAAATAAAACAGACATGTCAAGCTGAGTAGTCACGTCTGCACCCTATCTCCTTTTGGCCTCCACTCAAATGCCTTCCCCGTCAGTTGTCCCCCCGGCCCAGACCGTGAGAGGACTCATTTCCTGGACTGGCCTGTGTTTCAGGTGTGGGACGTGTCTCTTTAGCACCTGCCAGTGAGCTGCTTTACCTAAATTAGTCCGGCGCAAAACCAGCTGCTGTTTCTCAGATTTAAAAATATCCGCCCAGACTCACCACCTCCCCATCTGGAAGGGCATGTTCGGAACAAAGCGAACCGGTGTAACCTCACCCTCTATGACGATGCATCATGTTCACCTGTAACCCGATGACAGTTCATCCTCTCGGAGTCAGTAGTAAATGCTAGTGCTGTTTGATTTTTTTTTTTTCAGCAGCAAAGCCTGTTACACCAAGCCTCATTTGGCTTTGCATCATCACACATAAACAAGAGCGTCTCTATCTTTGTATGAACTGTGCCTATCCAATCCAGGGTGTGCTAACATGTGATTAGCAGTGAAAGGATCCTATTTTAAAGTGGAGCAGGTTGCGTAACAGGGATATTGGACACAAAAAAAACCCACATAAGAGTTTTATGCTCATAATTGAAGAGTGGGTGTTAGTAACTAATCCTTATGCTGTGGGATATCACTCATCCACACTATTTCGAGTTTTGCATAATCACGCAATTTGTTTGCATAACACTTGCATATCTAACTACACAATAACATCCACTTGCAAAGACAAGTGCTTGGACATCGCCATCAGTCACTTAGTTGCTGTTTGGGACGATAAAATGCATCCACATTTTCTTTCTCTTAGGGAATGTATCATTTATTATTGTGTGGCATTTTAAAAGAAATGTAAGCAACGTTGACAGTCTGAGGAAATCCCATTCATCACTTCAAATGCAAATATACTTGCTCGTTTGTACATAGGCTGTGGCGATGGCCATGGACATACCACCAAGCTTCCTCTAAAGCACTTTAATACTTAAAGTGTCTTTGTCAGGGAATGTGTTACCTATATACCCTTCAATTTCTTTAATATTACCAATGACATATTTATTGCCTGACTCAAATTATGTTGCACAGATGGTTGACCTGAGATGTTTGAAGGCCTCAGCAGGAATGTTTGAGATCAGACATTTTATGTTTTGTGTTAGGAGTTGCCATCCTGTCTCTGATGTTGTGATACGGGGAATCTTGAGAGTCTGCACTCTCATAAGGATACTGGGCATGTCGACGTGATTTATAGTGGCCTAGTTTGCTTAAATCCTGAACTGTTCTATTGTATACAATTGGGATGGACTGTCAGCATGTACGTTTATCGCATCCAGAGTTGTTGACAGATCCACGTTGTGTTATTATTCAATATTCAACACTCTTTTATTCACCACTGTGAACGCCGAATAGAAATTCATCCGTCTTTCATCAGACTTGTGTGCAGAAGATTTTCTCTATCCATTTTTTTTAACTCATCCTAATTCTTAAATGGACTCTCAGGAGAGTTTGTTGAACAACTGGAGGTACTGCTCTCCGTCAAGTATTCTTCAGAGAGTTGCTGCGCTCCACCACAGAGTATTCCCCTCTACCAGTAAATCCATAAGGCTTTTGTCCATCCTGTCATGGGTGAATATTTTTTCAAAGAACCATCCCCGCCCCCAAATCAATACAAGATGTCCAAACCTGAGCTATGCATGCTAAAAATAAACCCTCCCAAGCTCACATCTCTTACCCCTCGCTCAATTCTGATATGTAGCTATTTCCAATACTGGAATGTACCTGTTCCTTTACGCTCTATTCACTGGCTGAAATTAGGTTGGATTGTCTTCCCCCGTGGGAAGAATGAGCCGGGCAACAGGGGGCACTCTGGGGCTGATGGGGTTCATGATGTGGAGATACTGTCCACCACTGCACCTGTGGCCACACTCCGCTGCGCTTTCTTTGCCAAGCGATGAAGAGGGATGGCCATTCTGTGGGCCACAATGGCCACTTCAGCGCGGAGAGGGAAAGGCTTTGGCAGGGCACAATGGGTCCTTTTAGAGAGGTGGTGCTGCCGCTGCCCGGGCCTGCATTGGGTTTGTGCAGCCAGCATACCTTCATCAGGCTCGTCTTGTCACAGATACGACGATGCTCTCTTTGCACACGGCCCCCGGGGCAGAGCACGGGAACGGCCACCATTTATCCCACAGACCTCTCCCATCGAGAGCTCTCAGCAGCCGAAGGACGTAGGTTGAGCAGGCAGGGTCAAACAATTACCCAGCACTATTCTATCATTTGTAATGAGCCAGGTTTAGAGAAGCTCAATTGAGCGACACCATTTGTGATTCAAAGATGAAACACAGGAATAGAAATGGGCACTCAAATTCAATCACATACACCGTAGCTTTATTGTGTAGTTGTTTTGTATGTCGGTCTCAAAAAACGAGCACTTTTACTTTTGTACTTCTGACAGCGGAGATTTTCACTTTCTGTTTTCATCACCTGCACTGCTCCAAACTTTAATTTTAAACGCTTCTCTAGTGTTGATGCAGGTAGTTTTTTGCTTTTTTTTTTTTGTTGCCATTTTCGTGGTTGTCAGGGGCAAATGAGGCCTGTGTCACATTTCGGCTTTCCTGGTTTGAAGGGAAAAGGTAGAGACACGAAGGCTGAATGTGTCAGAAAGACGGTAAGAGGAAAAGACGGCGAGGGAAGAGGAACGAGAGGAATTGCAGCGTCACAGGCCATTCTGCCCTCCCTCCATCTCAGTTCAGCAGTTTCAGTTCAACCATCCATCCAGAAAGCTTTAGTGGGACTTGCTGACTAACTGCTGTGATGCAGTGCGGGCTGTTCTCAACTCTTTTGGACCTCATCCCTATCCATACTTTTACAATTTTAGCCATTCAGTGCACCTGTGTTGGTACGTTTTTCTCCTACACTGTTTTTTCAATTATGAATCACGGTACCATTTATAACATAAACTAATTCACAACTCAGCACACCCAGTCCCTCCTTGTTTTGATATTACATATTTTAAAGTAATCTTTCTGCCCAGTTTGATCAACCCTAAAGCAAACATAACACAACCAGTGATTCACTAGGATTTTGGTGTTATCACTGCTCCCCAAGAAAATATTCTCTGCCACAGGATAAAGGGATGAATGCCCTTTTCCAGCTTCTGATTTGTTCAGCTGTAGGAACATCTTCAGTTAGGATGCAGTAAAGATTGTCATGGCTCATATACCAACAAAAAACCACAGACAAACGAAATCTAATACTTGATCAGCAGACAACACTTGTGTCACATAACAGGATGGATTGGTGGATTGACAGGTGAATCATTAGCTGCATCCTTCGGAGGACGTGGTCTACCTGGCCAGTGAAAGAGGTGGTCTCTCTGAGAATGCCGAACCGAAATTAGACGGTCTGGTCTACAGGGGCTCTTTGTGATATTGCTGTTGGCTTGCAACAGAGCTGGGAATGTTTTAATACCCTTGTGTTTGTGTAGTGTTAGCTGTTAGGTTGAGTTGAAGCGTGATAATCAAGCGTAAGGTTTAGGGTTAAAGGAGCCTTTTCAATGGGACATCATAGTCGCGCCACTGTGATGCGATGAATTTAGACACACAAGTGTGGCTGCAACACCACAGCACTGGCAGCGCAGATGCCAAAATGGTTGTGTCATGTTCTTATACAACCTACAGTATTATTATAGCCAGTAGTGTTTGAATTAATCATTGCTATTGAATATATCTAGTTTAGTTCAAACAGTGTGACAATGCCCAGAGCAGCCTCTCATAAAATGGCCCAGAAATTAAATAAGCCCAGATCTGATTGTTTTGGGATCAGAGCCACTTTTCCCATCAATGGTGCTAATTGTGAGGGTTTAGCACTTACCAGGTTTCCAAGTCTCTCTCTCCCTCTCGCTGTCTCTTTCCCATATCTAAATAGAGCAGTCCAGGATTCATCAGTGTTTTCTCTCTCTTCCAAGCTGGTGTGACACACCATTTGGCCCGGGTGTTCGGGGACTGGCATGTATGGTGACTTGTGCCTCCCACTCCCCAGCGAGTCCCTGGAATAACTCCGCGATTTGACATGGCCCCTGGTGTACGGCAAGCTGTAGAGTGTGGGCGGCTGGAAGTGAGCGTGAGCGTGTGTGTGTGTGTGTGTGTGTGTGTGTGTGTGTGTGTGTGTGTGTGTGTGTGTGTGTGTGTGTGTGTGTGTGTGTGTGTGTGTGTGTGTGTGAGAGTAGTATTAGCAGCAGATACGCTTGTGCCTATTTTGACAGACCGAGTCCCTGGGAATGTATCAGAGATTTTCACCACGGCTGCGGCCTGTCAGTCTGTCACCCTTTTATATTTTTCTATAGCGGACACATTACAAGATTTCCTGACACTGTTAACGTAATAGTTTCAGATACATATTACCTGGGAAAAAAAACATGCAGACATATCGAGAACATGCAAACTGAAAACAGAAGGACCCTGGCAACCACATGTGAGTAATAACTAAAACTAGTTTAAATAGAAAGGTTTCAGATGACACATATAGATCTATAATAGAGAAGATAAAACGAGATAAAAGCCAGTTTTTACCTGATACATTTGAAATTTGAGGTATGAACCTGCCCTCTTGCCCAGCTGAAGCACAACAAGACAAATAGCTCTATAAAAGAGCAAGAAACAAACAAACAAGAAAGTAAATAAAGATACAAAATAAATAAAAACATGATTCTATTCGATATTACATTCACAGAACAAGTATTACACCAGACATACAGTTCAGACATAATGTCTGGCCATACAGTGAGAAAAGAGATCAATATCATCACAGTGAACAGCTTCCAGGCTGGTGGAAAATCTGAGTAGTAAGTGAGAAGACAGGGAAAATGCGAGGGGAGAGGAAGAGAGAGATAAGACAAACAACACAGGCAGATCATAGGAACCCAGCAGACCTCTTAGGTCTTCCGAAACACAGAGGCTGTGTTGAAGTCAGCCCCACCAAAGCCCTTTCAAACTACCTCAGCGCACTATCGATCGAAAAGCATTCTCTCTTGCCAAGCCATTTTCTCTAAGGATGCTGCTATCTGCAAGGCGGGCACTTTGCTCCAGCTACCCACTATTCACTCGCTAACCCCCGCTCTGCCATCAGCTATGAATCCATAAGACTTAGTCACACCTGTGTGGCCTCGAGCAAGAGGAGAGCGAGCGAGCAGGCGTGTTGTTCTCGCCACAAACATTAACATCTCCATCTTCCTGCTGGTTTATTTTGTTTTTGTCTTCTCAATGAGGAAAGAAACAGCAATGAGGTCACTGCGCCCTCACAGCACAGCGGCTCTTTTCACAGTTTCCGGGAGCTTTTGTAGATTTGCAAGAAAAATAAATGATCATATTAAAGACAGAAAACTTTGTTGTTGTTGTGTTGAGGATGTTTTAAGATATTAAATAAGAATGTGAGATAGGAGATCCCTGTCAGTATGGCGAGGTTATTCCCTTGATGTTGTAGCTGCAATAATAGTTACTAAAATAATATTGACTAAAGGCAGTTGTTGTTAGCACTGTTGTCTCAGAGCCAGAAGGTTCCCGGTTTGAATCCCAGTCTGGCTCGTGGCTTTCTGTGTAGTCTTTGCATGTTCTCCCTGTGTTTACGTTGGTTTGAACCCGCTCACCCAATGTCAGCTGGGACTGGCTCCAGCTGCCCCTAAGACCTAAAGGATGAGTGGTATAGATACTGGATGGATGGGATATTTATGAATATTGCAAATTATGCAACTTCAATTTTTTTTTTACCTTACATTTATTTTGGAAGAGGTTTTGCGGATAGTGAGAAATAAGAAAATATTTTTATAATTC